>NC_054481.1:32671517-32887947 GCF_017639515.1 Carcharodon carcharias | reverse complement strand
AGCAGCACCAGGCAGCAACACCAGGCAGCAATTCCATGCAGCAACAACATGTAGGAACAGCAGGCAACAACAACATCCAGCAACAACATGCATCAACACAACACAGCAACACACGACAGCAATGCCACACAGCAACAACACAGAGTAACACCACGCAGCAACAGCACACAGTAACACCATGCAGCAACAACATGCAGCGAAACTACGCAGCAAAACCACGCAGCAACACCACGCAGCAACTCCGCGAAGAAACAACATGCAGCAACATCACGAAGCAACAACATGCAGCAACAACACGCAGCAACAACAAGCAGCAACACCATGCAGCAATAGCACGCAGCAACCCTATGCAACAACACACAGCAATTCCACACGGCAGCACCGCACAGCATCTCCACGCAGTAACAACACGCAGCAACAACATGCAGCAACATCACGCAGCAGGGACACACAGCAATGAAACGCAGCAAGGCCACACAGGAAGACCATGCATCAAAGCCACACAGCAACAACACACAGCACCACCATGCAGCAACACCACACAGCAGCACCACACAGCAACACCACACAGCAACACCACACAGCAACAACATGCAGCAACAGCATGCAGCAACAGCAAGCAGCAACACCATGCAGCAACACCACACAGCAGCAACACACAGCAACACCACACAGCAACACCACACAGCAACACCTCACAACAACAAAATGCAGCAACAGCATGCAGCAACAACATGCAGCTACACAACACCGCAACCAAAGACAGCAACGCCACACTGCAACAACACGCAGTAACACCACATAGCAGCAGAATGCAGCAACTCCAAATAGCAATGCCAAACAGCAACACCACGCAGCAACACCACGCAGCAACACCACGCAGAAACACCACGCAGCAACACCACACAGCAACACCACGCAGCAACACCACGCAGCAACACCACGCAGCAAAACCACGCAGCAACACCAGGCAGCAACTCCATGCAGCAACATCATGTAGCAACGGCATGCAACAACAACATGCAGCAACAACATGCATCAACACTACACAGCAACACACGACAGCAATGCCACACAGCAACAACACAGAGTAACACCACGCAGCAACATCTCACAGTAACACCATGCAGCAACAATATGCAGCGACACTACGCAGCAAAACCTCGCAGCAACACCCACAGCAACTCCGCGAAGAAACAACATGCAGCAACATCACGAAGCAACAACTTGCAGCAACAACATGCAGCAACAACAAGCAGCAACACCATGCAGCAATAGCACGCAGCAACCCTATGCAACAACACACAGCAATTCCACGCTGCAGCATCACGCAGCAACTCCACGCAGTAACAACATGCAGCAACAACATGCAGCAACATCACGCAGCAATGACACAAAGCAACGAAACGCAGCAAGGCCACGCAAAAACACCATGCATCAAAGCCACACAGCAACAACACACAGCACCACCATGCAGCAACACCACACAGCAGCAACACACAGCAACACCACACAGCAACACTACACATCAACACCACACAGCAACAAAATGCATCAACAGCATGCAGCAACAACAAGCAGCTACACAACACAGCAACCAAAGACAGCAACGCCACACTGCAACAACACTCAGTAACACCACGCAGCAGCAGAATGCAGCAACACCAAATAGCAATGCCAAACAGCAACACCACACAGCAACCAAACACAGCAACACCACACAGCAACACCACACAGCAACACCACGCAACAACACCACGCAACAACACCACGCAGCAAAACCACGCAGCAACACCAGACAGCAACTCCATGCAGCAACAACATGTAGGAACAGCATGCAACAACAACATGCAGCAACAACATGCATCAACACAACACAGCAATACATGACAGCAATGCCACACAGCAACAACAAAGAGTAACACCACGCAGCAACATCTCACAGTAACACCATGCAGCAACAACATGCAGTGACACTACACAGCAAAACCACGCAGCAACACCCACAGCAACTCCGCAAAGAAACAACATACAGCAACATCACGAAGCAACAACATGCAGCAACAACACGCAGCAACAACAAGCAGCAATGCCATGCAGCAATAGCACGCAGCAACCCTATGCAACAACACACAGCAATTCCATGCAGCAGCATCACGCAGCAACTCTACGCAGTAACAACACGCAGCAACAACATGCAGCAACATCACGCAGCAACGACACAAAACAACGAAACGCAGCAAGGCCACACAGGAACACCATGCATCAAAGCCACACAGCAACAATACACAGCACCACACAGCAGCAACACCACACAGCAGCACCACACAGCAACACCACACAGCAACGCCACACAGCAACAACATGCAGCAACAGCATGCAGCAACAACACGCAGCTACACAACACAGCAACCAAAGACAGCAACGCCACACTGCAACAACACGCAATAACACCATGCTGCAGCAGAATGCAGCAACACCAAATAGCAATGCCAAACAGCAACACCACACAGCAACCAAACACAGCAACACCACACAGCAACACCACGCAGCAACACCACGCAGCAACACCACGCAGCAACACCAGGCAGCAACTCCATGCAGCAACAACATGTAGGAACAGAATGCAACAACAACATGCAGCAACAACACGCATCAACACAACACAGCAACACACGACAGCAATGCCACAAAGCAACAACACAGAGTAACACCATGCAGCAACATCTCACAGTAACACCATGCAGCAGCAACATGCAGTGACACTACGCAGCAAAACCTCGCAGCAACACCCACAGCAACTCCGCGAAGAAACAACATGCAGCAACATCACGAAGCAACAACATGCAGCAACAACACGCAGCAACAACAAGCAGCAACACCATGCAGCAATAGCACGCAGCAACCCTATGCAACAACACACAGCAGTTCCACACAGCAGCATCACGCAGCAACTCAATGCAGTAGCAACATGCAGCAACAACATGCAGCAACATCACGCAGCAATGACACACAGCAACGAAATGCAGCAAGGCCACGCAGGAACACCATGCATCAAAGCTACACAGCAACAACACACAGCATCACTACGCAGCAACACCACACAGCAGCACCACACAGCAAAACCACGCAGCAAGACCATGCAGCAACACCACGCAGCAACACCACGCAGCAACACCAGGCAGCAACAACATGTAGGAACAGCATGCAACAACAACATGCAGCAACAACATGCATCTACACAACACAGCAACACACGACAGCAATGCCACACAGCAACAACACAGAGTAACACCACGCAGCAACATCTCACAGTAAAACCATGCAGCAACAATATGCAGCGACACTACGCATCAAAACCATGCAGCAACACCCACAGCAACTCCGCGAAGAAACAACATGCAGCAACATCACAAAGCAACAACATGCAGCAACAACACGCAGCAACAACATGCAGCAACACCATGCAGCAATAGCACGCAGCAATCCTATGCAACAACACACAGCAATTCCACACAGCATCATCACGCAGCAATTCCACGCAGCAACAACACGCAGCAAGAACATGCAGCAACATCACGCAGCAACGACACACAGCAACGAAACGCAGCAAGGCTACGCAGGAACAACATGCATCAAAGCCACACAGCAACAAAACAAAGCATCACCACGCAGCAACACCACACAGCAGCAACACACAGCAACACCACACAGCAACACCACACAGCAACACCACGCAGCAACAACATGTAGCAACAGCATGCAGCAACAACACACAGCAACACAACACAGCAACCAAACACAGCAACACCACACAGCAACACCACGCAGCAACATCAGGCAGCAACATCAGGCAGCAACTCCATGCAGTAACAACACATAGCAACAGCATGCAACAACAACATGCAGCACAACACGCAGCAACACAACACAGAAACAAACGACAGCAATGCCATACAGCAACACCACACAGTGACACCATGCAGCAAAACACACCGTAACACCGTGGAACAGCAACACACAGCAACGTCAAGCATCAACGTTTTGCAGCAAAAACAAGCAGCAACACACGCAGCAGCAACACGCAGCAACAACATGCAGTAACACACACAGAAGCAACATGCAGCAATGCTAAGTAGCAATGCCACATAGCAGCAACATGCAGACACGTCACACAGCAACGGCACCAAGCAATGACACACAGCAATGCCACATAGCAATGACAGGCAGCAACACCACGCAGCAATGACACACAGCAACAAAAAGCAGCAAGGCCATGCAGGAACACCATGCATCAAAGCCACACAGCAACAACACACAGCATCACCATGCAGCAACACCACGCAGCAACAACAGGCAACAACTCCATGCAGCAACAACATGTAGGAACAGCATGCAACAACAACATGCAGCAACAACAACACGCATCAACACAACACAGCAACACACGACAGCAATGCCACACAACAACAACACAGAGTAACACCACGCAGCAACATTTCACAGTAACACCATGCAGCAACAACATGCAGTGACACTACGCAGCAAAACCTCGCAGCAACACCCAGAGTAACTCCGCAAAGAAACAACATGCAGCAACATCACGAAGCAACAACATGCAGCAACAACACGCAGCAACAACAAGCAGCAACACCATGCAGCAATACAACGCAGCAACCCTAGGCAACAACACACAGCAATTCCACGCAGCAGCATCAAGCAGCAACTCCACGCAGTAACAACACGCAGCAACAACATGCAGCAACATCACGCAGCAATGACACAAAGCAACGAAATGCAGCAAGGCCATGCAGGAACATCATGCATCAAAGCCACACAGCAACAACACACAGCACAACGATGCAGCAACACCACACAGCAGCACCACACAGCAACACCACACAGCAACACCACACAGCAACAAAATGCAGCAACAGCATGCAGCAACAACATGCAGCTACACAACACAGCAACCAAAGACAGCAACGCCACACTGCAACAACACGCAGTAACACCACGCAGCAGCAGAATGCAGCAACACCAAATAGCAATTCCAAACAGCAACACCACACAGCAACCAAACACAGCAACACCACACAGCAACACCACACAGCAACACCACACAGCAACACCACGCAGCAACACCACGCAGCAACACCACGCAGCAAAACCACGCAGCAACACCAGGCAGCAACTCCATGCAGCAACAACATGTAGGAACAGCATGCAACAACAGCATGCAGCAACAACATGCATCAACACAACACAGCAACACATGAAAAGAATGCCACACAGCAACAACACAGAGTAACACCACGCAGCAACATCTCACATTAACACCATGCAGCAACAACATGCAGCGACACTACGCAGCAAAACCACGCAGCAACACCCAGAGTAACTCCGTGAAGAAACAACATGCAGCAACCCCACAAAGCAACAACTTGCAGCAACAACACGCAGCAACAACAAGCAGCAACACCATGCAGCAATAGCACGCAGCAACCCAATGCAACAACACACAGCAATTCCACGCAGCAGCATCACGCAGCAACTCCACGCAGAAACAACATGCAGCAACAACATGCAGCAACATCACGCAGCAACGACGCACAGCAACGAAACGCAGCAAGGCCACGCAGGAACACCATGCATCAAAGCCACACAGCAACAACACACAGCATCACCACGCAGCAACACCACACAGCAGCACCAGGCAGCAACACCAGGCAGCAACTCCATGCACCAACAACATGTAGGAACAGCAGGCAACAACAGCATGCAGCAACAAGATGCATCAACACAACACAGCAACACACGACAGCAATGCCACACAGCAACAACACAGAGTAACACCACGCAGCAACTGCTCACAGTAACACCATACAGCAACAACATGCAGTGAAACTACGCAGCAAAACCACGCAGCAACACCACGCAGCAACTTTGCGAAGAAACAACATGCAGCAACATCACGAAGCAACAACATGCAACAACAACTCGCAGCAACAACAAGCAGCAACACCATGCAGCAATAGCACGCAGCAACCCTATGCAACAACACACAGCAATTCCACACAGCAGCACCGCACAGCAACTCCACGCAGTAACAACACGCAGCAACAACATGCAGCAACATCACGCAGCAGCGACACACAGCAATGAAACGCAGCAAGGCCACACAGGAACACCATGCATCAAAGCCACACAGCAACAACACACAGCACCACCATGCAGCAACACCACACAGCAGAACCACACAGCAGCACCACACAGCAATACCACACAGCAACAACATGTAGCAACAGCATGCAGCAACAACACGCAGCTACACAACACAGCAACCAAAGACAGCAACGCCACACTGCAACAACATGCAGTAACACCACACAGCAGCAGAATGCAGCAACTCCAAATAGCAATGCCAAACAGCAACACCACACAGCAACCAAACACAGCAACACCACACAGCAACACCACACAGCAACACCACGCAGCAAAACCACGCAGCAACACCAGGCAGCAACTCCATGCAGCAACAACATGTAGGAACAGCATGCAACAACAGCATGCAGCAACAACATGCATCAACACAACAAAGCAACACATGACAGCAATGCCACACAGCAACACCACACAGCAACACCACGCAGCAACACCACACAGCAACACCATGCAGCAAAACAACGCAGCAACACCACGCAGCAAGACCACGCAGCAAAACCACGCAGCAACACCAGGCAGCAACTCCATGCTGCAACATCATGTAGGAACAGCATGCAACAGCAACCTGCAGCAACAACACGCATCAACACCACACAGCAACAACACAGAGTAACACCACGCAGCAACATCTCACAGTAACACCATGCAGCAACAACATGCAGCGACACTACGCAGCAAAACCACGCAGCAACACCCAGAGTAACTCCGCGAAGAAACAACATGCAGCAACACCACAAAGCAACAACATGCAGCAACAACACGCAGCAACAACAAGCAGCAACACCATGCAGCAATAGCACGCAGCAACCCTATGCAACAACACACAGCAATTCCACGCAGCAGCATCACGCAGCAACTCCACGCAGTAACAACATGCAGCAACAACATGCAGCAACATCACGCAGCAACGACACACAGCAACGAAACGCAGCAAGGCCACGCAGGAACACCATGCATCAAAGCCACACGGCAACAAAACACAGCATCACCACGCAGCAACACCACACAGCAGCACCAGGCAGCAACACCAGGCAGCAACGCCATGCAGCAGCAACATGTAGGAACAGCAGGCAACAACAACATGCAGCAACAAGATGCATCAACACAACACAGCAACACACGACAGCAATGCCACACAGCAACAACACAGAGTAACACCACGCAGCAACAGCTCACAGTAACACTATACAGCAACAACATGCAGCGAAACTATGCAGCAACATCACGAAGCAACAACATGCAGCAACAACACGCAGCAACAACAAGCAGCAACACCATGCAGCAATAGCACGCAGCAACCCTATGCAACAACGCACAGCAATTGCACACAGCAGCACCGCACAGCAACTCCATGCAGTAACAACACGCAGCAACAACATGCAGCAACATCATGCAGCAGCGACACACAGCAATGAAACGCAGCAAGGTCACACAGGAACACCATGCATCAAAGCCACACAGCAACAACACTCAGCACCACCATGCAGCAACACCACACAGCAGCACCACACAGCAACACCACACAGCAATACCACACAGCAACAACATGCAGCAACAGCATGCAGCAACAACACGCAGCTACACAACACAGCAACCAAAGACAGCAACGCCACACTGCAACAACACGCAGTAACACCACGCAGCAGCAGAATGCAGCAACTCCAAATAGCAATGCCAAACAGCAACACCACAGAGCAACCAAACACAGCAACACCACACAGCAACACCACGCAGCAACACCACGCAGCAACACGATGCAGCAAAACCACACAGCAACACCACGCAGCAAGGCCACGCAGCAAAACCACGCAGCAACACCAGGCAGCAACTCCATGCAGCAACATCATGCAGGAACAGCATGCAACAACATACAGCAACAACACACATCAGCACAACACAGCAACACATGACAGCAGTGCCACACAGCAACAACAGAGAGTAACACCACGCAGCAACATCTCACAGTAAAACCATGCAGCAACAACATGCAGCGACACTACGCAACAAAACCAAGCAGCAACACCCACAACAACTCTGCGAAGAAATAACATGCAGCAACATCACGAAGCAACAACATGCAGCAAGAACATGCAGCAACAACATGCAGCAACACCATGCAGCAATAGCACGCAGCAACCCAATGCAACAACACACAGCAATCCCACACAGCATCATCAAGCAGCAACTCCATGCAGCAACAACACGCAGAAACAACATGCAGCAACATCACGCAGCAATGACACACAGCAACGAAACGCAGCAAGGCCACGCAGGAACAACATGCATCAAAGCCACACCGCAATGACACACAGCATCACCATGCAGCAACACCACACAGCAGCACCACACAGCAACACCACACAGCAACACCACACAGCAACAAAATGCAGCAACAGCATGCAGCAACAACAAGCAGCTACACAACACAGCAACCAAAGACAGCAACGCCACACTGCAACAACACACAGTAACACCACGCAGCAGCAGAATGCAGCAACACCAAATAGCAATGCCAAACAGCAACACCACACAGCAACCAAACACAGCAACACCACACAGCAACACCACACAGCAACACCACGCAGCAACATCTCACACTAACACCATGCAGCAACAACATGCAGCGACACTACGCAGCAAAACCATGCAGCAACACCCACAGTAACTCTGCAAAGAAACAACATGCAGCAACACCACGAAGCAACAACTTGCAGCAACAACACGCAGCAACAACAAGCAGCAACAGCATGCAGCAATGCACAGCAATTCCACGCAGCAGCATCACGCAGCAACTCCATGCAGTAACAACATGCAGCAACAACATGCAGCAACATCAAACAGCAACGAAACGCAGCAACGAAACGCAGCAAGGCCACGCAGGAACACCATGCATCAAAGCCACACAGCAACAACACACAGCATCACCACGCAGCAACACCACACAGCAGCACCACACAGCAACACCACACAGCAACACCACACAGCAACAACATGCAGCAACACCACACAGCAAAACCACGCAGCAACACCAGGCAGCAACTCCATGCAGCAACATGTAGGAACAGCATGCAACAACAACATGCAGCAACAACATGCATCAACACAACACAGCAACACACGACAGCAATGCCACACAGCAACAGCACAGAGTAACACCACGCAGCAACATCTCCCAGTAACACCATGCAGCAACAAAATGCAGCGACACTACGCAGCAAAACCACGCAGCAACACCCACAGCAACTCCGCGAAGAAACAACATGCAGCAACAACACAAAGCAACAACATGCAGCAACAACACGCAGCAACAACAAGCAGAAACACAATGCAGCAATAGCACGCAGCATCCCTATGCAACAACACACAGCAATTCCATGCAGCAGCAACACGCAGCAACAACATGCAGTAACACACACAGAAACAACATGCAGCAATGCTAAGCAGCAATGCCACACAGCAGCAACATGCAGACACGTCACACAGAAATGGCACCCAGCAACGGCACACAGCAATGCCACATAGCAATGACAGGCAGCAAAACCATGCAGCAATGACACACAGCAACAAAACACAGCAAGGCCATGCAGGAACACCTTGCATCAAAGTCACACAGCAACAACAAGCAGCATCACCACGCAGCAACACCACACAGCAGCACCACATAGCAACACCACACAGCAACAAAATGCAGCAACACCATGCAGCAACACCATGCAGCAAACAACACACAACAACACGCAGAAACAACATGCAGCAACAACACACAACAACACCACGTAACAACAACACGCAGCAACAGCGTGCAGGAACAACACACAGGAACAACATGCAGGAACAACAAGCATCAACACCCGCAGCTACAACATGCTGCAGCAACACACAGTAAACTGCAAGATGCAGCAACACACACAGCAACGCTACGCAGCAATGACACACAGCAACAACACACAGCAATGCCACGCAGCAACAACACACAGAAACAACACACAGCAACACCATGCAGCAACAGCATGCAGTAACGCAACACAGCAACATCAGCTGGAAATGCTACACAACTACATCATGCAGCAACAACACACAGCAACAACACGCAGCAACAAAACACAGCAACCAAAGACAGCAACACTGCACAGGAACAACACACAATACCACCACACAGCAGCAGAATGCAGCAACACCAAATAGCAATACCACACAGCAACACCACGCAGCAACCAAACACAGCAACAACACACAGCAACACCACGCAGCAACACCACGCAGCAACACCACGCAGCAACACCAGACAGCAGCACACACAGCAACGCTATGCAGCAGCGAGACACAGCAACAACACGCAGCAATGCCATGCAGCAACACCAGGCAGCAACACACACAGCAATGCTACGCAGCAACGAGACACAGCAACAACACGCAGCAATGCAATGCTGCAACGACACACAGTAACACTACGCAGCAAAACCAGGCAGTAACACCACACAGCAACACCACACAGCAACACCAGGCAGCAACTCCATGCAGCAACAACAGGTAGCAACCGCATGCAACAACAACATGCAGCAACAACACGCAGCAACATACGACAGCAATGCCACACAGCAACAACACACAGTAACACCGTGGAACAACAACACGCAGCAACGTCAAGCAGCAACTTGACGCAGCAACAACAAGCAGCAACACACGCAACAGTAACACGCAGCAACAACATGCAGTAACACACACAGAAACAACATGCAGCAATGTTAAGCAGCAATGCCACACAGCAGCAACATGCAGAAATACCACACAGCAATGGCACCCAGCAACGGCACACAGCAATACCACGCAACAATGACACACAGCAATGAAACGCAGCAAGGCCACGCAGGAACACCTTGCATCAAAGTAACACAGCAACACCACACAGCAACAACACGCAGCACCATCATGGAGCAACACCACTCAGCAACACCACGCAGCAACAACACACAGCAACATGCAGAAACAACATGCAGCAACAGCGTGCAGGGACAGCACACAGGAACAACATGCAGGAACAACACGCAGCAACAGTGTGCAGAAACAGCACACAGGAACAACAAGCAGGAACAACAAGCATCAACACCGTGCAGCAACAACATGCTGTAGCAACATGCAGCAAACAACAAGATGCAGCAACACACACGGCAACGCTACGCAGGCACGACACACAGCAACAACACGCAGCAATGCCACGCAGCAACAACATGCAGAAACAACACACAGCAACACCACATAACAACAACACGCAGCAACAGCGCGCAGGAACAACACACAGGAACATCATGCAGGAACAACAAGCATCAACGCCATGCAGCTACAACATGCTGCAGCAACACGCAGTAAACAACAAGATGCAGCAACACACACAGCAATGCTACGCAGCAATGTCACACAGCAACAACATGCAGCAATGCCACGCGGCAACAAGATGCAGAAACAACACACAGCAATACCATGCAGCAACAGCTTGCAGCAAGGCAACACAGCAACATCAGCTGGAAATGCTACACAGCAACATCACGCAGCAACAACACACAGCAACACCACGCAGCAACAACACGCAGCAACACCCTGGAGAATCAAAATGCAGCAACATCACGCAGCAACAACACACAGCAATGCCATGCAGCAACAACACGCAGAAACAACACACAGCAACACCATGCAGCAACAACATGCAGCACCACCATGCAGCAACACCATGCAGCAACACCATGCAGCAAACAACACACAACAACATGCAGAAACAACATGCAGCAACAACACACAGCAACAGTGCGCAGGAACAACACACAGGAACAACATGCAGGAACAACAAGCATCAACACCACGCAGCTACAACGTTCTGCAGCAACACACAGTAAACTGCAAGATGCAGCAACACACACAGCAACGCTACACAGCAATGACACACAGCAACAACACACAGCAATGCCACACAGCAACAACACACAGAAACAACACACAGCAACACCATGCAGCAACAGCATGCAGCAATGCAACACAGCAACATCAGCTGGAAATGCTACACAACTACATCATGCAGCAACAACACACAGCAACAACACGCAGCAACAAAACACAGCAACCAAAGACAACAACACTGCACAGGAACAACACGCAGTCCCACCACACAGCAGCAGAATGCAGCAACACCAAACAGCAATACCACACAGCAACACCATAAGCAACACCACTCAGTAACACCACGCAGCAACACCACGCAGCAGCACACACAGCAACGCTACGCAGCAGCGAGACACAGCAACAACACGCAGCAATGCCATGCAGCAACACCAGGCAGCAACACACACAGCAACGCTAAGCAGCAACGAGACACAGCAACAACACGCAGCAATGCCACGCTGCAACAACACACAGTAACACCACCCAGCAACAACACACAGTAACACCATGCAGCAACAACATGCAGCAACACCACGCAGCAACACCACGCAGAAACACCACGCAGCAGCACACACAGCAACGCTACGCAGCAGTGAGACACAGCAACAACACGCAGCAATGCCATGCAGCAACACCAGGCAGCAACACACACAGCAACGCTAAGCAGCAACGAGACACAGCAACAACACGCAGCAATGCCACGCTGCAACAACACACAGTAACACCACCCTGCAACAACACACAGTAACACCACACAGCAACACCAGGCAGCAACTCCATGCAGCAACAACAGGTAGCAACAGCATGCAACAACAACATGCAGCAACAACACGCAGCAACACACGACAGCAATGCCACACAGCAACAACACACAGTAACACCATGCATCAACAACACACAGTAACACCGTGGAACAACAACACGCAGCAACGTCAAGCAGCAACTTGATGCAGCAACAACAAGCAACAACACACGCAGCAGCAACACGCAGCAACAACATGCAGTAACACACACAAAAACAACATGCAGCAATGTTAAGCAGCAATGCCACACAGCAGCAACACGCAGAAGTGCCACACAGCAATGGCACCCAGCAACGGCACACAGCAATACCATGCAGCAACACCACGCAGCAACACCACACAGCAGCACCACACAGCAACACCACACAGCAACACCACACAGCACCATCATGCAGCAACACCACTCAGCAACACCACACAGCAACAACACACAGCAACATGCAGAAACAACATGCAGCAACAGCGTGCAGGAACAGCACACAGGAACAACATGCAGGAACAACACGCAGCAACAGCGTGCAGGAACAGCACACAGGAACAACAAGCAGGAACAACAAGCATCAACACCGCGCAGCAACAACATGCTGTAGCAACATGCAGCAAACAACAAGATGCAGCAACACACACAGCAACGCTACGCAGGCACGACACACAGCAACAACACGCAGCAATGCCACGCAGCAACAACATGCAGAAACAACACACAGCAACACCACGTAACAACAACATGCAGCAACAGCGCGCAGGAACAACACACAGGAACATCCAGGAACAACAAGCATCAACGCCATGCGGCTACAACATGCTGCAGCAACATGCAGTAAACAACAAGATGCAGCAACACACACAGCAACGCTATGCAGCAATGACACACATCAACAACATGCAGCAATGCCACGCAGCAGCAAGATGCAGAATCAACACACAGCAACACCATGCAGCAACAGCAAGCAGCAACACAACACAGCAACATCAGCTGGAAATGCTACACAGCAACATCACGCAGCAACCACACACAGCAACACCACGCAGCAACAACACGCAGCAACGCCCTGGAGAATCAACATGCAGCAACAACACACAGCAACAACACGCAGCAATGCCATGCAGCAACAACACGCAGAAACAACACACAGCAACACCACGCAGCAACACCATGCAGCAACATCACACAGCAACACCATGCAGCAGCAGCACGCAGCAACACCACGCAGCAACATCAGCTGGAAACGCCACACAGCAACATCACGCAGCAACACCACGCAGCAACACCACACAGCAACATCACACAGCAACACCATGCAGCAGCAGCACGCAGCAACAGCATGCAGGAATGACATGCAGGAACAACAACACACAGCAATGCCATGCAGCAACAACAGGCAGAAATACCATGCAGCAACAACACGCAGCAATGCCACACAGCAACAACACACAGCAACACACATAGCAACATAATGCAGCAGCAACACGCAGCAACAACAAGCAGCAACACACAGCAACAACATGCAGTAACACACACAGAAACAACATGCAGCAATGCTAAGCAGCAATGCCACACAGCAGCAACACACAGAAACGCCACACAGCAACGGCACCCAGCAACAGCAAACAGCAATTCCACACAGCAATGACAGGCAGCAACACCACGCAGCAATGACACACAGCAACAAAACGCAGCAAGGCCACGCGGGAACACCATGCATCAAAGCCACACAGCAACAACACACAGCATCTCCACGCAGCAACACAACACAGCAACAGCACGCAGCAACAACATGCAACAACAACATGCAGCAATAACATGCTGCAACACAACACAGCAACCAAAGAGAGCAACGCCGCACAGGAACAACATGCAGTATCACCACACAGCAGCAGAATGCAGCAACACCAAACAGCAATACCACACAGCAACACCACAAACAGCAATACAACACAGCAACACCACAAGCAACACCACACAGCAACACCACACAGCAACACCAGGCATCAACACCACACAACAACAACATGCAGCAACAGAACGCAGGAACAACATGCAGCAATGCCACACAGCAATAACATGCAGCAAAACCATGCAGCAACACCCACAGCAACGCCACTTAGCAACAACACACAGCAACACCAGGGAGCAACGCCAGACAGCAACAACACACAGCAACACCATGCAGCTACAGCAAGCAGCAACGCAACACAGCAACATCAGCTGGAAATGCCACACAGCAACATCACGCAGTAACAACACACAGCAACACCACGCAGCAACACCAAGCAGCAACGGCCCGGAAAATCAAAATGCAGCAACAACACACAGCAACAACACAAAGCAACAACACACAGAAACAACACGCAGCAATGCTCCGGATAATCAAAATGCAGCAACAATACACAGCAACATCATGCAGCAACGCCCCGGAAAATCAAATTGCAGCAACAACACACAGCAACAACATGCAGCAACAACACGCAGCAAAAACACACAGCAACAACACGCAGCAACAACAAGCAGCAACAACATGCAGCAACAACAGGCAGCAACAACACGCAGCAACAACACACAGTAACAACATGCAGCAACAACACACAGTAACACCACGCACCAACTCCAAGCAGCAACGCCGCTGAAAAATCAAAATGCAGCAACAACACACAGCAACAACATGCAGCAACAACACGCAGCAACAACATGCAGCAACAACACGCAGCAACAAGATGCAGCAACAACAGGCAGCAACAACACGCAGCAACAACATGCAGCAACACTGCGCAGCAGCACGATGCAGCAACACCATGCAGGAACTCCACTCAGCAATGCCACATTGCAACAACATACAGCAATATCACGCAGCAACACCATGCAGCAACAACACACAGCAACAACATGCAGCAACAATACGCAGGAACAACACGCAGCAATGCCTACAGCAACACCATGCAGTAGCACCACGCAGCAACACCACGCAGGAACACCACACAGCAATGCCACACAGCAACAACATACAGCAACACCACGCAGCAACACCAGGCAGCAACAACATGCAGCAACAACATGCAGCAACACCATGCAGCAATGCCACACAGCAACAACACGCAGCAACAACACACAGCAATGCCACAGAGCAATGCCAGGCAGCAAAAACACACAGAAACAACACACAGCAACAAGCAGCAATAACACGCAGCAACAACACACAGCAACAACGCACAGCAGCAACAAGCAGCAACAACAAGCAGCAACAACACGCAACAACATGCAGCAACCACATGCAGTAGCACCACGCAGCAACACCATGCAGGAACACCACACAGCAACGCCACACAGCAACAACACACAGCAACACCAGGGAGCAACGCCAGACAGCAACAGCACACAGCAACACCATGCAGCTACAGCAAGCAGCAACGCAACACAGCAACATCAGCTGGAAATGCCACACAGCAACATCACTCAGTAACAACACACAGCAACACCACGCAGCAACACCAAGCAGCAACGGCCCGGAAAATCAAAATGCAGCAACAACACACAGCAACAACACGCAGCAACAACACGCAGCAACAACACGCAGCAACGCTCCGGATAATCAAAATGCAGCAACAACACACAGCAACATCATGCAGCAACGCCCCGGAAAATCAAAATGCAGCAACAACACACAGCAACAACATGCAGCAACAACACGCAGCAAAAACACGCAGCAACAACACGCAGCAACAACAAGCAGCAACAACATGCAGCAAAAACACGCAGCAACAACACGCAGCAGCAACACACAGTAACAACATGCAGCAACAACACACAGTAACACCACGCAGCAACTCCAAGTAGCAACGCCGCTGAAAAATCAAAAGGCAGCAACAACACACTGCAACAACACACAGCAACAACACGCAGCAACAACATGCAGCAACAACACGCAGCAACAAGATGCAGCAACAACAGGCAGCAACAACACGCAGCAACAACATGCAGCAACAACATGCAGCAACACTGCGCAGCAGCACGATGCAGCAACACCATGCAGGAACTCCACTCAGCAATGCCACATCGCAACAACATACAGCAATATCATGCGGCAACACCACGCAGCAACAACACACAGCAACAACATGCAGCAACAATACGCAGGAACAACATGCAGCAATGCCTACAGCAACACATGCAGTAGCACCACGCAGCAACACCACACAGGAACACCACACAGCAATGCCACACAGCAACAACATACAGCAACACCACGCAGCAACACCAGGCAGCAACAACATGCAGCAACAACATGCAGCAACACCATGCAGCAATGCCACACAGCAACAACACGCAGCAGCAACACACAGCAACGCCACAGAGCAATGCCAGGCAGCAAAAACAGACAGCAACAACACACAGCAACAAGCAGCAATAACACGCAGCAACAACACACAGCAACAACGCACAGCAACAACAAGCAGCAACAACAAGCAGCAACAACAAGCAGCAACAACACACAGCAACAACATACAGCAACAACACACAGCAACAACAAGCAGCAACAACATGCAACAACATGCAGCAACCACATGCAGCAACATCACGAAGCAACATCACGTAGCAACAGCATACAGCAACTCCATGCAGCAACAACACGCAGCAACATCATGCAGCAACAACACACAGAAACAACACGCAGCAACAGCATGCAGGAACAGCATGCAGGAAGAACAAGCATCAACACCATGCAGCAACAACATGTTGCAACAACATGCAGCAACACCACGCAGCAACACGCAGCAAACAACAAGATGCAGCAACTCACACAGCAACAACACGCAGCAATGCAACACAGCAACCAAAGACAGCAACGCCGCACAGGAACATCACGCAGTACCAACACACAGCAGCAGAATGCAGCAATACCAAACAGCAATACCACACAGCAACACCACAAGCAACACCACGCAGTAACAAAACACAGCAACACCACACAGCAACAACAAGCAGCAATAACACGCAGCAACAACACACAGCAACAACACACAGCAACAACACACAGCAACAACACACAGCAACAACACACAGCAACAACACGAAGCAACAACATGCAGCAACAACACGCAGCAACAACACGCAGCAACAACATGCAGCAACACTGCGCAGCAGCACGATGCAGCAACACCATGCAGGAACTCCACTCAGCAATGCCACATCGCAAAAACATACAGCAATATCACGCGGCAACACCACGCAGCAACAACACACAGCAACAACATGCAGCAACAATACGCAGGAACACCACGCAGCAATGCCTACAGCAACACCGTGCAGTAGCACCACGCAGCAACACCACGCAGGAACACCACACAGCAATGCCACACAGCAACAACATACAGCAACACCACGCAGCAACACCAGGCAGCAATAACACGCAGCAACAACATGCAGCAACACCATGCAGCAATGCCACACAGCAATGCCACACAGCAACAACACGCAGCAACGCCACAGAGCAATGCCAGGCAGCAAAAACACACAGCAACAACACACAGCAACAAGCAGCAATAACACGCAGCAACAACACGCAGCAACAACACACAGCAACAACACACAGCAACAACAAGCGGCAACAACACGCAACAACATGCAGCAACCACATGCAGCAACATCACGAAGCAACACCACGTAGCAACACCATGCAGCAACTCCATGCAGCAACAACATGCAGCAACATCATGCAGCAACAACACACAGAAACAACACGCAGCAACAGCATGCAGGAACAGCATGCAGGAAGAACAAGCTTCAACACCATGCAGCAACCACATGCAGCAACATCACGAAGCAACACCACGTAGCAACACCATGCAGCAACTCCATGCAGCAACAACACGCAGCAACATCATGCAGCAACAACACACAGAAACAACACGCAGCAACAGCATGCAGGAACAGCATGCAGGAAGAACAAGCTTCAACACCATGCAGCAACAACATGATGCAACAACATGCAGCAACACCACACAGCAGCACACAGCAAACAACAAGATGCAGCAACACACACAGCAACGCTATGCAGCAACAACACACAGCAACAACACGCAGCAATGCCACGCAGCAACACCACGCAGAAACAACACACAGCAACACCATGCAGCAATGCAACACAGCAACATCAGCTGGAAATGCCACGCAGCAACAACACGCAGAAACAACACACAGCAACACCATGCAGCAACAGCATGCAGCAATGCAACACAGCAACATCAGCTGGAAATGCCACACAGCAACATCACACAGCAACATCACGCAGCAACACCATGCAGCAACACCACGCAGCAACGCCCCGGAGAATCAACATGCAGCAACAACACACAGCAACATCACAGAGCAACATCACGCAACAGCAGCACGCAGCAACAGCACGCAGGTACAGCATGCAGGAAGAACAAGCATCAACACCATGCAGCAACAACATGCTGCAACAACATGCTGCAACACCACGCAGCAACACGCAGCGAACAACAAGATGTGGCAATGCACACAGCAACGCTATGCAGCAACGACACACAGCAACAACACACAGCAATGCCACGCAGCAACACCATGCAGAAACAACACACAGCAACACCATGCAGCAACACCATGCAGCAATGCAATACAGCAACATCAGCTGGAAATGCCACACAGCAACAACACGCAGAAACAACACGCAGCAATAGCATGCAGGAACAGCATGCAGGAAGAACAAGCTTCAACACCATGCAGCAACCACATGCAGCAACATCACGAAGCAACACCACGTAGCAACACCATGCAGCAACTCCATGCAGCAACAACACGCAGCAACATCATGCAGCAACAACACACAGAAACAACACGCAGCAACAGCATGCAGGAACAGCATGCAGGAAGAACAAGCTTCAACACCATGCAGCAACAACATGCTGCAACAACATGCAGCAACACCACACAGCAGCACACAGCAAACAACAAGATGCAGCAACACACACAGCAACGCTATGCAGCAACAACACACAGCAACAACACGCAGCAATGCCACGCAGCAACACCACGCAGAAACAACACACAGCAACACCATGCAGCAATGCAACACAGCAACATCAGCTGGAAATGCCACGCAGCAACAACACGCAGAAACAACACACAGCAACACCATGCAGCAACAGCATGCAGCAATGCAACACAGCAACATCAGCTGGAAATGCCACACAGCAACATCACACAGCAACATCACGCAGCAACACCATGCAGCAACACCACGCAGCAACGCCCCGGAGAATCAACATGCAGCAACAACACACAGCAACATCACAGAGCAACATCACGCAACAGCAGCACGCAGCAACAGCACGCAGGAACAGCATGCAGGAAGAACAAGCATCAACACCATGCAGCAACAACATGCTGCAACAACATGCTGCAACACCACGCAGCAACACGCAGCGAACAACAAGATGTGGCAATACACACAGCAACGCTATGCAGCAATGACACAAAGCAACAACACGCAGCAATGCCACGCAGCAACACCATGCAGAAACAACACACAGCAACACCATGCAGCAACACCATGCAGCAATGCAATACAGCAACATCAGCTGGAAATGCCACGCAGCAACAACACGCAGAAACAACACACAGCAACACCATGCAGCAACAGCATGCAGCAATGCAACACAGCAACATCAGCTGGAAATGCCACACAGCAACATCACACAGCAACATCATGCAGCAACACCATGCAGCAACACCACGCAGCAACACGCCAGAGAATCAACATGCAGCAACAACACACAGCAACATCACAGAGCAACATCACGCAACAGCAGCACGCAGCAACAGCATGCAGGAATGACATGCAGGAACAACACAGCGCAAAAACATGCAGCACTGCCATGCAGCAACAACAGTCAGAAATACCAGGCATCAACAACATGCAGCAATGCCACAGAGCAATGCCAGGCAGCAACAACACAGAGCAACAACACACAACAACAACGCACAGCAACAACAAGCAGCATTAACAAGCAGCAATGACACGCAGCAACAACACACAGCAACAACACACAGCAACAACATGCAGCAACAACATGCAACAACAACACGCAGCAATGACACGCAGCAACAACACGCAGCAACACCATGCAGCAACGTCGAGCAGCAAAGCCATTCAGCAACAACAAGCAGCAACACACGCAGCAGCCTCACACAGCAACAACATGCAGTAACACACACAGAAACAACATGCAGCAATGCTAAGCAGCAATGCCACACAGCAGCAACACGCAGAAACGCCACACAGCAACGGCACCCAGCAACAGCACACAGCAATGCTACACAGCAATGACAGGCAGCAACACCACGCAGCAATGACACACAGCAACGAAATGCAGCAAGACCATGCAGGAACAACATGCATCAAAGCCACACAGCAACAACACGCAGCAGCACCACACAGCAGCAACAACAGAGCAACACCATACAGCAACACCACACAGCAACAACATGCAGCAACAGAATGCAGCAACACCACGCAGCAACACCATGCAGCAACAACATGCAGCAACAGAATGCAGCAACAACATGCAGCAACACAACACAGCAACCAAAGACAGCAACGCCGCACAGGAACATCACGCAGTACCAACACAGAGCAGCAGAATGCAGCAATACCAAACAGCAATACCACACAGCAACATCACAAGCAACACCACGCAGTAACAAAACACAGCAACACCACACAGCAACAACAAGCAGCAATAACAAGCAGTAACAACACACAGCAACAACACGCAGCAACAACAAGCAGCAACAACATGCAACAACAACACGCAGCAACAACATGCAGCAACAACATGCAGCAACAACACGCAGCAACAAGATGCAGCAACAACAGGCAGCAACAACACGCAGCAACAACATGCAGCAACAACATGCAGCAACACTGCGCAGCAGCACGATGCAGCAACACCATGCAGGAACTCCACTCAGCAATGCCACATCGCAAAAACATGCAGCAATATCACGCGGCAACACCACGCAGCAACAACACACAGCAACAACATGCAGCAACAATACACAGGAACACCACGCAGCAATGCCTACAGCAACACCATGCAGTAGCACCACGCAGCAACACCACGCAGGAACACCACACAGCAATGCCACACAGCAACAACATACAGCAACACCACGCAGCAACACCAGGCAGCAACAACACGCAGTAACAACATGCAGCAACACCATGCAGCAATGCCACACAGCAATGCCACACAGCAACAACACGCAGCAATGCCACAGAGCAATGCCAGGCAGCAAAAACACACAGCAACAACACACAGCAACAAGCAGCAATAACACACAGCAACAACACACAGCAACAACGCACAGCAACAACAAGCAGCAACAACAAGCAGCAATAACACGCAGCAACAACACACAGCAACAACACACAGCAACAACAAGCAGCAACAACATGCAACAACAACATGCAGCAACCACATGCAGCAACATCACACAGCAACACACAGCAAACAACAAGATGCAGCAACACACACAGCAACGCTATGCAGCAACAACACACAGCAACAACACGCAGCAATGCCACGCAGCAACACCATGCAGAAACAACACACAGCAACACCATGCAGCAATGCAACACAGCAACAGCAGCTGGAAATGCAACGCAGCAACAACACGCAGAAACAACACACAGCAACACCATGCAGCAACAGCATGCAGCAATGCAACACAGCAACATCAGCTGGAAATGCCACACAGCAACATCACACAGCAACATCACGCAGCAACACCATGCAGCAACACCACGCAGCAACGCCCCAGAGAATCAACATGCAGCAACAACACACAGCAACATCACAGAGCAACATCACGCAACAGCAGCATGCAGCAACAGCACGCAGGAACAGCATGCTGGAAGAACAAGCATCAACACCATGCAGCAACCACATGCTGCAACAACATGCAGCAACACCACGCAGCAACACGCAGCGAACAGCAAGATGCAGCAATACACACAGCAACACTATGCAGCAACGACACACAGCAACAACACGCAGCAATGCCACGCAGCAACACCATGCAGAAACAACACACAGCAACACCATGCAGCAACACCATGCAGCAATGCAACACAGCAACATCAGCTGGAAATGCCACGCAGTAACAACACGCAGAAACAACACACAGCAACACCATGCAGCAACAGCATGCAGCAATGCAACACAGCAACATCAGCTGGAAATGCCACACAGCAACATCACACAGCAACATCATGCAGCAACACCATGCAGCAACAACATGCAGCAATGCCACACAGCAACAACACACAGCAACACACATAGCAACATCATGCAGCAACAACGCGCAGCAACAACAAGCAGCAACACACAGCAACAACATGCAGTAACACACACAGAAACAACATGCAGCAATGCTAGGCAGCAATGCCACACAGCAGCAACATGCAGAAACGCCACACAGCAATGGCACCCAGCAACAGCAAACAGCAATTCCACACAGCAATGACAGGCAGCAACACCACGCAGCAATGACACACAGCAACGAAATGCAGCAAGGCCATGCAGGAACACCATGCATCAAAGCCACACAGCAACAACACACAGCATCACCATGCAGCAACACCACACAGCAGCACCACGCAGCAACACCACGCAGCAACACCATGCAGCAACAACATGCAACAACAACATGCAGCAACAACATGCAGAAACACAACACAATAACCAAAGACAGTAACGCCGCACAGGAACAACACACAGTATCACCACACAGCAGCAGAATGCAGCAACAGCAAACAGAAATACCACACAGCAACACCACAAGTAACACCACACAGCAACACCACACAGCAACACCAGGCATCAACAACACACAACAACAACATGCAGCAACAACACACAGAAACAACACGCAGCAACAGCATGCAGGAACAGCATGCAGGAAGAACAAGCTTCAACACCATGCAGCAACAACATGCTGCAACAACATGCAGCAACACCATGCAGCAACACACAGCAAACAACAAGATGCAGCAACACACACAGCAACGCTATGCAGCAACAACACACAGCAACAACACGCAGCAATGCCACACAGCAACACCATGCAGAAACAACACACAGCAACACCATGCAGCAATGCAACACAGCAACATCAGCTGGAAATGCCACGCAGCAACAACACGCAGAAACAACACACAGCAACACCATGCAGCAACAGCATGCAGCAATGCAACACAGCAACATCAGCTGGAAATGCCACACAGCAACATCACACAGCAACATCACGCAGCAACACCATGCAGCAACACCACGCAGCAACGCCCCGGAGAATCAACATGCAGCAACAACACACAGCAACATCACAGAGCAACATCACGCAACAGCAGCACGCAGCAACAGCACACAGGAACAGCATGCAGGAAGAACAAGCATCAACACCATGCAGCAACAACATGCTGCAACAACATGCAGCAACACCATGCAGCAACCCGCAGCGAACAACAAGATGCAGCAACAACACACAGCAACGCTATGCAGCAACGACACACAGCAACACCATGCAGCAACACCATGCAGCAATGCAACACAGCAACATCAGCTGGAAATGCCACACAGCAACATCATGCAGCAACACCATGCAGCAACACCACGCAGCAACACGCCGGAGAATCAACATGCAGCAACAACACACAGCAACATCACAGAGCAACATCATGCAACAGCAGCACGCAGCAACAGCATGCAGAACGACATGCAGGAACAACACAATGCAAAAACATGCAGCAATGCCATGCAGCAACAACAGTCAGAAATACCACGCATCAACATGACGCAGCAATGCCACAGAGCAATGCCAGGCAGCAACAACACACAGCAACAACACAGAGCAACAACACACAACAACAACGCACAGCAACAACAAGCAGCAACAACAAGCAGCAACAACAAGCAGCAATAACACGCAGCAACAACACACAGCAACAACAAACAGCAACAACACACAGCAACAACACACTGCAACAACACGCAGCAACAACATGCACCAACAGCACGCAGCAACAACACGCAGCAACAACACGCAGCAACACACATAGCAACATCATGCAGCAACACCATGCAGCAACGTCAAGCAGCAAAGCCATGCAGCAACAACAAGCAGCAACACACGCAGCAGCCACACACAGCAACAACGTGCAGTAACACACACAGAAACAACATGCAGCAATGCTAAGCAGCAATGCCACACAGCAGCAACACGCAGAAACGCCACACAGCAACAGCACACAGCAATGCCACACAGCAATGACAGGCAGCAACACCATGCAGCAACGACACACAGCAACGAAATGCAGCAAGTCCATGCAGGAACACCATGCATCAAAGCCACACAGCAACAACACGCAGCATCACCACACAGCAGCAACAACACAGCAACACCACACAGCAACACCACGCAGCAACAACATGCAGCAACAAAATGCAGCAACAACACGCAGCAACAACATGCAGCAACACTGCGCAGCAGCACGATGCAGCAACACCATGCAGGAACTCCACTCAGCAATGCAACATCGCAGAAACATACAGCAATATCACGCGGCAACACCACGCAGCAACAACACACAGCAACAACATGCTGCAACAATACGCAGGAACACCACGCAGCAATGCCTACAGCAACACCATGCAGTAGCACCACGCAGCAACACCACGCAGGAACACCACACAGCAATGCCACACAGCAACAACATACAGCAACACCACGCAGCAACACCAGGCAGCAACAACACGCAGCAACAACATGCAGCAACACCATGCAGCAATGCCACACAGCAATGCCACACAGCAACAACACGCAGCAATGCCACAGAGCAATGCCAGGCAGCAAAAACACACAGCAACAACACACAGCAACAAGCAGCAATAACACACAGCAACAATACACAGCAACAACGCACAGCAACAACAAGCAGCAACAACAAGCAGCAATAACACGCAGCAACAACACACAGCAACAACACACAGCAACAACAAGCAGCAACAACATGCAACAACAACATGCAGCAACCACATGCAGCAACATCACGCAGCAACACACAGCAAACAACAAGATGCAGCAACACACACAGCAACGCTATGCAGCAACAACACACAGCAACAACACGCAGCAATGCCACGCAGCAACACCATGCAGAAACAACACACAGCAACACCATGCAGCAATGCAACACAGCAACATCAGCTGGAAATGCCACGCAGCAACAACACGCAGAAACAACACACAGCAACACCATGCAGCAACAGCATGCAGCAATGCAACACAGCAACATCAGCTGGAAATGCCACACAGCAACATCACACAGCAACATCACGCAGCAACACCATGCAGCAACACCACGCAGCAACGCCCCGGATAATCAACATGCAGCAACAACACACAGCAACATCACAGAGCAACATCACGCAACAGCAGCATGCAGCAACAGCACGCAGGAACAGCATGCAGGAAGAACAAGCATCAACACCATGCAGCAACCACATGCTGCAACAACATGCAGCAACATCACACAGCAACACGCAGCGAACAACAAGATGCAGCAATACACACAGCAACACTATGCAGCAACAACACACAGCAACAACACGCAGCAATGCCACGCAGCAACACCATGCAGAAACAACACACAGCAACACCATGCAGCAACACCATGCAGCAATGCAACACAGCAACATCAGCTGGAAATGCCACGCAGTAACAACACGCAGAAACAACACACAGCAACACCATGCAGCAACAGCATGCAGCAATGCAACACAGCAACATCAGCTGGAAATGCCACGCAGTAACAACACGCAGAAACAACACACAGCAACACCATGCAGCAACAGCATGCAGCAATGCAACACAGCAACATCAGCTGGAAATGCCACACAGCAACATCACACAGCAACATCATGCAGCAACACCATGCAGCAACAACATGCAGCAATGCCACACAGCAACAACACACAGCAACACACATAGCAACATCATGCAGCAACAACGCGCAGCAACAACAAGCAGCAACACACAGCAACAACATGCAGTAACACACACAGAAACAACATGCAGCAATGCTAGGCAGCAATGCCACACAGCAGCAACATGCAGAAACGCCACACAGCAATGGCACCCAGCAACAGCAAACAGCAATTCCACACAGCAATGACAGGCAGCAACACCACGCAGCAATGACACACAGCAACAACACACAGCATCACCATGCAGCAACACCACACAGCAGCACCACGCAGCAACACCACGCAGCAACACCACGCAGCAACAACATGCAACAACAACATGCAGCAACAACACACAGAAACACAACACAATAACCAAAGACAGTAACGCCGCACAGGAACAACACACAGTATCACCACACAGCAGCAGAATGCAGCAACAGCAAACAGAAATACCACACAGCAACACCACAAGTAACACCACACAGCAACACCACACAGCAACACCAGGCATCAACAACACACAACAACAACATGCAGCAACAGCACGCAGGAACAACACGCAGCAACAACACGCAGCAACAACAAGCAGCAACACCACACAGCAATAGCATGCAGCAACCCTATGCAACAACACACAGCAATTCCATGCAGCAGCATCACGCAGCAACTCCACGCAACAACATGCAGCAACATCACGAAGCAACACCACGTAGCAACACCATGCAGCAACTCCATGCAGCAACAAAACGCAGCAACATCATGCAGCAACAACAACGCGCAGCAACAGCACGCAGGAACAGCATGCAGGAAGAACAAGCATCAACACCATGCAGCAACAACCTGCTGCAACAACATGCGGCAACACCACGCAGCAACACGCAGCAAACAACAAGATGCAGCAACACACACAGCAACACTATGCAGCAACAACACACAGCAACAACACGCAGCTTTGCCACACAGCAACAACACGCAGAAACAACACACAGCAACACCATGCAGCAACAGCATGCAGCAATGCAACACAGCAACATCAGCTGGAAATGCCACACAGCAACATCACACAGCAACATCACACAGCAACACCATGCAGCAACACCACGCAGAAACGCCCCGGAGAATCAACATGCAGCAACAACACACAGCAACATCACAGAGCAACATCACGCAACAGCAGCACGCAGCAACAGCATTCAGGAATGACATGCAGGAACAACACAACGCTAAAACATGCAGCAATGCCATGCAGCAACAACAGTCAGAAATACTACGCACCAACAACACGCAGCAATGCCACAGAGCAATGCCAGGCAGCAACAACACACAGCAACAACACACAGCAACAACAAGCAGCAATAACACGCAGTAACAACACACAACAACAATGCACAGCAACAACAAGCAGCAATAACAAGCAGCAACAACACACAGCAACAACACACAGCAACAACAAGCAGCAACAACATGCAACAACAACACGCAGCAACAACACGCAGCAACAACATGCAGCAACAACACACAGCAACAAGATGCAGCAACAACAGGCAGCAACAACACGCAGCAACACACATAGCAACATCATGCAGCAACACCATGCAGCAATGTCAAGCAGCAACGCCATGCAGCAACAACAAGCAGCAACACACACAGTAGCCACAGACAGCAACAACATGCAGTAACACACACAGAAACAACATGCTGCAATGTTAAGCAGCAATGCCACACAGCAGCAACACGCAGAAACGCCACACAGCAACGGCACACAGCAATGCCACACAGCAATGACAGGCAGCAACACCACGCAGCAACGACACACAGCAACGAAACGCAGCAAGACCATGCAGGAACACCATGCATCAAAGCCACACAGCAACAACACGCAGCATCACCACTCAGCAGCAACAACACAGCAACACCACGCAGCAACACCACGCAGCAACACCACGCAGCAACAACACGCAGCAACACAACACAGCAACCAAAGACAGCAACGCCACACAGGAACATCACGCAGTACCACCACACAGCAGCAGAAAAAGCAATACCAAACAGCAATACCACACAGCAACACCACAAACAACACCACGCAGTAACCAAACACAGCAACACCACACAGCAACACCAAGCAGCAACACCACGCAGCAACACCACACAGCAACACCAGGCAGCAGCACACACAGCAACGCTACGCAGCAACAACAGATAGCAACATCACACAGCAACACCATGCAGCAGCAGCACACAGCAACAGCATGCAGGAACGACATGCAGGAACAACAACACACAGCAATGCCACGCAGCAGCAACAGGCAAAAATACCATGCAGCAACAACATGCAGCAATGCCACACAGCAACAACACACAGCAACACCACACAGCAACACCACGCAGCAACAACACACAGTAACACTGTGGAACAACATGCAGCAACGTCAAGCAGCAACGTCACGCAGCAACAACAAGCAGCAACACATGCAGCAGCAACACACAGCAACAACATGTAGTAACACACACAGAAACAACATGCAGCAATGCTAAGCAGCAATGCCACATAGCAGAAACACGCAGAAACACCACACAGCAACAGCACCCAGCAACGGCACAGAGCAATGCCATACAGCAATGACCGACAGCAACATCACGCAGCAATGACACACAGCAATGAAATGAGGCAAGACCATGCAGGAACACCTTGCATCAAAGCTACACAGCAACAACACGCAGCATCACCACGCAGCAACACCACACAGCAGCACCACACAGCAACACCACGCAGCAACACCACGCAGCATCACCACGCAGCAACACCACACAGCAACAACACACAGCAACACCCAGAAACAACATGCAGCAACAACACACAGCAACACCATGTAGCAACAACACGTAGCAACAACACGCAGCAACAGCATGCAGGAACAGCACACAGGAACAACATGCAGCAACAACAAGCAACAACACCACACAGCAACAAAATGCTGTAGCAACATGCAGCAAACACCAAGATGCAGCAACACAAACAGCAATGCTACGCAGCAACGACACACAGCAATAACACGCATCAATGCCACACAGAAACAACATGCAGAAACAACACAAAGCAACACCATGCAGCAACAGCATGCAGCAATGCAACACAGCAACATCAGCTGGAAAGGCCACACAGCAACATCACGCAGTAACAACACACAGCAACAACAAGCAGCAACACCACGCAGCAACGCCATGGAAAATCAAAATGCAGCAACAACACACAGCAACAACACACAGCAACAACAAGCAGCAACAACATGCAACAACAACACGCAGCAACAACACGCAGCAACAACATGCAACAACAACACGCAGCAACAAGATGCAGCAACAACAGGCAGCAACAACACGGAGCAACACACATAGCAACATCATGCAGCAACACCATGCAGCAATGTCAAGCAGCAACGCCATGCAGCAACAACAAGCAGCAACACACACAGTAGCCACAGACAGCAACAACATGCAGTAACACACACAGAAACAACATGCTGCAATGCTAAGCAGCAATGCCACACAGCAGCAACACGCAGAAACGCCACACAGCAACGGCACACAGCAATGCCACACAGCAATGACAGGCAGCAACACCACACAGCAATGAGACATAGCAACAAAACGCAGCAAGACCACGCAGGAACACCATGCATCAAAGCCACACAGCAACAACATGCAGCATCAACACACAGCAGCAACAACACAGCAACATCACGCAGCAACACCACGCAGCAACAACATGCAGCAACAGAATGCAGCAACAACACGCAGCAACACAACACAGCAACCAAAGACAGCAACGCCACACAGGAACATCACGCAGTACCACCACACAGCAGCAGAAAAAGCAATACCAAACAGCAACACCAAGCAGCAACACCACGTAGCAACACCACACAGCAACACCAGGCAGCAGCACACACAGCAACAGCATGAAGGAACGACATGCAGGAACAACAACACACAGCAATGCCACGCAGCAACAACAGGCAGAAATACCATGCAGCAACAACATGCAGCAATGCCACACAGCAACAACACACAGCAACACCACACAGCAACACCACGCAGCAACAACACACAGTAACACTGTGGAACAACATGCAGCAACGTCAAGCAGCAACGTCACGCAGCAACAACAAGCAGCAACACATGCAGCAGCAACACACAGCAACAACATGCAGTAACACACACAGAAACAACATGCAGCAATGCTAAGCAGCAATGCCACATAGCAGAAACACGCAGAAACACCACACAGCAACAGCATCCAGCAACGGCACAGAGCAATGCCATACAGCAATGACAGACAGCAACATCACGCAGCAATGACACACAGCAATGAAATGAAGCAAGACCATGCAGGAACACCTTGCATCAAAGCTACACAGCAACAACACGCAGCATCACCACACAGCAACACCACACAGCAGCACCACACAGCAACACCACGCAGCAACAACACGCAGCATCACCACGCAGCAACACCACACAGCAACAACACACAGCAACACCCAGAAACAACATGCAGCAACAACACACAGCAACACCATGTAGCAACAACACGTAGCAACAACACGCAGCAACAGCGTGCAGGAACAGCACACAGGAACAACATGCAGCAACAACAAGCAACAACACCACACAGCAACAAAATGCTGTAGCAACATGCAGCAAACACCAAGATGCAGCAACACAAACAGCAATGCTATGCAGCAACGACACACAGCAATAACACGCAGCAATGCCGCACAGAAACAACATGCGGAAACAACACAAAGCAACACCATGCAGCAACAGCATGCAGCAACGCAACACAGCAACATCAGCTGGAAAGGCCACACAGCAACACCACGCAGCAACAACATGCAGCAACAGAATGCAGCAACAACACGCAGCAACACAACACAGCAACCAAAGACAGCAACGCCACGCAGGAACATCACGCAGTACCACCACACAGCAGCAGAAAAAGCAATACCAGACAGCAATACCACACAGCAACACCACAAACAACACCACGCAGTAACCAAACACAGCAACACCACACAGCAACACCAAGCAGCAACACCACGCAGCAACACCACACAGCAACACCAGGCAGCAGCACACACAGCAACGCTACGCAGCAACAACAGATAGCAACATCACACAGCAACACCATGCAGCAGCAGCACGCAGCAACAGCATGAAGGAACGACATGCAGGAACAACAACACACAACAATGCCACGCAGCAACAACAGGCAGAAATACCATGCAGCAACAACATGCAGCAATGCCACACAGCAACAACACACAGCAACACCACACAGCAACACCACGCAGCAACACCACGCAGCAACAACACACAGTAACACTGTGGAACAACATGCAGCAACGTCAAGCAGCAACGTCACGCAGCAACAACAAGCAGCAACACATGCAGCAGCAACACACAGCAACAACATGTAGTAACACACACAGAAACAACATGCAGCAATGCTAAGCAGCAATGCCACATAGCAGAAACACGCAGAAACACCACACAGCAACAGCACCCAGCAACAGCACAGAGCAATGCCATACAGCAATGACCGACAGCAACATCACGCAGCAATGACACACAGCAATGAAATGAGGCAAGACCATGCAGGAACACCTTGCATCAAAGCTACACAGCAACAACACGCAGCATCACCACGCAGCAACACCACACAGCAGCACCACACAGCAACACCACGCAGCAACACCACGCAGCATCACCACGCAGCAACACCACACAGCAACAACACACAGCAACACCCAGAAACAACATGCAGCAACAACACACAGCAACACCATGTAGCAACAACACGTAGCAACAACACGCAGCAACAGCATGCAGGAACAGCACACAGGAACAACATGCAGCAACAACAAGCAACAACACCACACAGCAACAAAATGCTGTAGCAACATGCAGCAAACACCAAGATGCAGCAACACAAAAAGCAATGCTATGCAGCAACGACACACAGCAATAACACGCATCAATGCCGCACAGAAACAACATGCAGAAACAACACAAAGCAACACCATGCAGCAACAGCATGCAGCAATGCAACACAGCAACATCAGCTGGAAAGGCCACACAGCAACATCACGCAGTAACAACACACAGCAACAACAAGCAGCAACACCACGCAGCAACGCCATGGAAAATCAAAATGCAGCAACAACACACAGCAACAACACACAGCAACAACAAGCAGCAACAACATGCAACAACAACACGCAGCAACAACACGCAGCAACAACATGCAACAACAACACGCAGCAACAAGATGCAGCAACAACAGGCAGCAACAACACGGAGCAACACACATAGCAACATCATGCAGCAACACCATGCAGCAATGTCAAGCAGCAACGCCATGCAGCAACAACAAGCAGCAACACACACAGTAGCCACAGACAGCAACAACATGCAGTAACACACACAGAAACAACATGCTGCAATGCTAAGCAGCAATGCCACACAGCAGCAACACGCAGAAACGCCACACAGCAACGGCACACAGCAATGCCACACAGCAATGACAGACAGCAACACCACACAGCAATGAGACATAGCAACAAAACGCAGCAAGACCACGCAGGAACACCATGCATCAAAGCCACACAGCAACAACATGCAGCATCAACACACAGCAGCAACAACACAGCAACATCACGCAGCAACACCACGCAGCAACAACATGCAGCAACAGAATGCAGCAACAACACGCAGCAACACAACACAGCAACCAAAGACAGCAACGCCACACAGGAACATCACGCAGTACCACCACACAGCAGCAGAAAAAGCAATACCAAACAGCAACACCAAGCAGCAACACCACGTAGCAACACCACACAGCAACACCAGGCAGCAGCACACACAGCAACAGCATGAAGGAACGACATGCAGGAACAACAACACACAGCAATGCCACGCAGCAACAACAGGCAGAAATACCATGCAGCAACAACATGCAGCAATGCCACACAGCAACAACACACAGCAACACCACACAGCAACACCACGCAGCAACAACACACAGTAACACTGTGGAACAACATGCAGCAACGTCAAGCAGCAACGTCACGCAGCAACAACAAGCAGCAACACATGCAGCAGCAACACACAGCAACAACATGTAGTAACACACACAGAAACAACATGCAGCAATGCTAAGCAGCAATGCCACATAGCAGAAACACGCAGAAACACCACACAGCAACAGCACCCAGCAACGGCACAGAGCAATGCCATACAGCAATGACCGACAGCAACATCACGCAGCAATGACACACAGCAATGAAATGAGGCAAGACCATGCAGGAACACCTTGCATCAAAGCTACACAGCAACAACACGCAGCATCACCACGCAGCAACACCACACAGCAGCACCACACAGCAACACCACGCAGCAACACCACGCAGCATCACCACGCAGCAACACCACACAGCAACAACACACAGCAACACCCAGAAACAACATGCAGCAACAACACACAGCAACACCATGTAGCAACAACACGTAGCAACAACACGCAGCAACAGCATGCAGGAACAGCACACAGGAACAACATGCAGCAACAACAAGCAACAACACCACACAGCAACAAAATGCTGTAGCAACATGCAGCAAACACCAAGATGCAGCAACACAAAAAGCAATGCTACGCAGCAACGACACACAGCAATAACACGCATCAATGCCGCACAGAAACAACATGCAGAAACAACACAAAGCAACACCATGCAGCAACAGCATGCAGCAATGCAACACAGCAACATCAGCTGGAAAGGCCACACAGCAACATCACGCAGTAACAACACACAGCAACAACAAGCAGCAACACCACGCAGCAACGCCATGGAAAATCAAAATGCAGCAACAACACACAGCAACAACACACAGCAACAACAAGCAGCAACAACATGCAACAACAACACGCAGCAACAACACGCAGCAACAACATGCAACAACAACACGCAGCAACAAGATGCAGCAACAACAGGCAGCAACAACACGGAGCAACACACATAGCAACATCATGCAGCAACACCATGCAGCAATGTCAAGCAGCAACGCCATGCAGCAACAACAAGCAGCAACACACACAGTAGCCACAGACAGCAACAACATGCAGTAACACACACAGAAACAACATGCTGCAATGCTAAGCAGCAATGCCACACAGCAGCAACACGCAGAAACGCCACACAGCAACGGCACACAGCAATGCCACACAGCAATGACAGACAGCAACACCACACAGCAATGAGACATAGCAACAAAACGCAGCAAGACCACGCAGGAACACCATGCATCAAAGCCACACAGCAACAACATGCAGCATCAACACACAGCAGCAACAACACAGCAACATCACGCAGCAACACCACGCAGCAACAACATGCAGCAACAGAATGCAGCAACAACACGCAGCAACACAACACAGCAACCAAAGACAGCAACGCCACACAGGAACATCACGCAGTACCACCACACAGCAGCAGAAAAAGCAATACCAAACAGCAACACCAAGCAGCAACACCACGTAGCAACACCACACAGCAACACCAGGCAGCAGCACACACAGCAACAGCATGAAGGAACGACATGCAGGAACAACAACACACAGCAATGCCACGCAGCAACAACAGGCAGAAATACCATGCAGCAACAACATGCAGCAATGCCACACAGCAACAACACACAGCAACACCACACAGCAACACCACGCAGCAACAACACACAGTAACACTGTGGAACAACATGCAGCAACGTCAAGCAGCAACGTCACGCAGCAACAACAAGCAGCAACACATGCAGCAGCAACACACAGCAACAACATGCAGTAACACACACAGAAACAACATGCAGCAATGCTAAGCAGCAATGCCACATAGCAGAAACACGCAGAAACACCACACAGCAACAGCATCCAGCAACGGCACAGAGCAATGCCATACAGCAATGACAGACAGCAACATCACGCAGCAATGACACACAGCAATGAAATGAAGCAAGACCATGCAGGAACACCTTGCATCAAAGCTACACAGCAACAACACGCAGCATCACCACACAGCAACACCACACAGCAGCACCACACAGCAACACCACGTAGCAACAACACGCAGCATCACCACGCAGCAACACCACACAGCAACAACACACAGCAACACCCAGAAACAACATGCAGCAACAACACACAGCAACACCATGTAGCAACAACACGTAGCAACAACACGCAGCAACAGCGTGCAGGAACAGCACACAGGAACAACATGCAGCAACAACAAGCAACAACACCACACAGCAACAAAATGCTGTAGCAACATGCAGCAAACACCAAGATGCAGCAACACAAACAGCAATGCTATGCAGCAACGACACACAGCAATAACACGCAGCAATGCCGCACAGAAACAACATGCGGAAACAACACAAAGCAACACCATGCAGCAACAGCATGCAGCAACGCAACACAGCAACATCAGCTGGAAAGGCCACACAGCAACACCACGCAGCAACAACATGCAGCAACAGAATGCAGCAACAACACGCAGCAACACAACACAGCAACCAAAGACAGCAACGCCACGCAGGAACATCACGCAGTACCACCACACAGCAGCAGAAAAAGCAATACCAGACAGCAATACCACACAGCAACACCACAAACAACACCACGCAGTAACCAAACACAGCAACACCACACAGCAACACCAAGCAGCAACACCACGCAGCAACACCACACAGCAACACCAGGCAGCAGCACACACAGCAACGCTACGCAGCAACAACAGATAGCAACATCACACAGCAACACCATGCAGCAGCAGCACACAGCAACAGCATGAAGGAACGACATGCAGGAACAACAGCACACAACAATGCCACGCAGCAACAACAGGCAGAAATACCATGCAGCAACAACATGCAGCAATGCCACACAGCAACAACACACAGCAACACCACACAGCAACACCACGCAGCAACACCACGCAGCAACAACACACAGTAACACTGTGGAACAACATGCAGCAACGTCAAGCAGCAACGTCACGCAGCAACAACAAGCAGCAACACATGCAGCAGCAACACACAGCAACAACATGCAGTAACACACACAGAAACAACATGCAACAATGCTAAGCAGCAATGCCACATAGCAGAAACACGCAGAAACACCACACAGAAACAGCACCCAGCAACGGCACAGAGCAATGCCATACAGCAATGACAGACAGCAACATCACGCAGCAATGACACACAGCAATGAAATGAAGCAAGACCATGCAGGAACACCTTGCATCAAAGCCACACAGCAACAACACACAGCAACACCCAGAAACAACATGCAGCAACAAAACACAGCAACACCATGTAGCAACAACACGTAGCAACAACACGCAGCAACAGCATGCAGGAACAGCACACAGGAACAACATGCAGGAACAACAAGCAACAACACCACACAGCAACAAAATGCTGTAGCAACATGCAGCAAACAACAAGATAGAGCAACACACACAGCAATAACACGCAGCAATGCCGCACAGCAACAACATGCAGAAGCAACACAAAGCAACACCATGCAGCAACAGCATGCAGCAATGCAACACAGCAACATCAGCTGGAAAGGCCACACAGCAACATCACGCAGTAACAACACACCGCAACACCACGCAGCAACACCACGCAGCAACGCCATGGAAAATCAAAATGCAGCAACAACACACAGCAACAACATGCAGCAACAACACACAGCAACAACATGCAGCAACAACACGCAGCAACAAGGTACAGCAACAACACGCAGCAACAACACGTGGCAACAAGGTGCCGCAACAATACGCAGCAACAACATGCAGCAATACCGCGCAGCAGCACGACGCAGCAACACCATGCAGGAACTCCACTCAGCAATGCCACATAGCAACAACATACAGCAATATCACGCGGCAACACCATGCAGCAGCACCCGACAGCAACAACACACAGCAACAACATGCAGCAACAATACGCAGGAACACCACGCAGCAATGCCTACAGCAACACCGTGCAGTAGCACCACGCAGGAAGACCACGCAGGAAGACCACACAGCAATGCCACACAGCAACAACATACAGCAACCCCACGCAGGAACACCAGGCAGCAACACAAGGCAGCAACAACACGCAGCCACAACATGCAGCAACACCATGCAGCAATGCCACACAGCAATGCCACACAGCAACAACACACAGCAACGCCACAGAGCAATGCCAGGCAGCAACAACACACAGCAACAACACACAGCAACAACAAGCAGCAATAACACGGAGCAACAACATACAGAAACAACACACAGCAACAGCATGCAGCAACACAACGTCAGCTGGAAATGCCACACAGCAAGATCACGCAGCAACAACACACAGCAACATCACGCAGCAACATCACGCAGCAACATCATGCAGCAACACCACGCAGCAACACCACACAGCAACGTCAAGTAGCAACGTCACGCAGAAACAACAAGCAGCAACACATGCAGCAACAACACGCAGCAACAATATGCAGCAACAACAGGCAGCAACAACACGCAGCATCAACATGCAGCAACAGCATGCAGCAACAACACACAGCAACAACATGCAGCAACACGATGCAGCAATGCCTACAGCAACACTGCACAGCTGCACAACGCAGCAACACCATGCAGGAACTCCCCTCAGCAATGCCACATAGCAACAACATACAGCAATATCATGCAGCAACAACACGCAGCAACACCACACAGCAACAACATGCAGCAACAACACGCAGCAACAACACGCAGCAACAACACGCAGCAACAACACACAGCAACACCGTGCAGTAGCACCATGCAGCAACACGACGCAGGAACACCACACAGTATTGCCACGCAGCAACAACATACAGCAACACCGCGCATCAACGCCAGGCAGCAAAAACACACAGCAACAACACGCAGCAACAAGACACAGCAACAACACATACTAATGTCACACAGCAAATCCACGCAGCAACAACAGACAACAACAACACCCAGCAATACCATGCAGCAACACCACACAGCAACTTCATGCAGCAACCCCATGTAACAATACCACGCAGCAACATCACGCAGCAACGCCACACAGCAACAACACACAGCAACACCAGACAGCAACAACACACAGCAATACCATGCAGCAACAGCATGCAGCAACGCAACACAGCAACATCAGCTGGAAATGCCACACAGCAACATCATGCAGCAACCCCATGCAACAATACCACGCAGCAACATCAATCAGTAACGCCACACAGCAGCAGCACACAGCAACACCACAGAGCAATGCCAGGCAGCAATAACACACAGCAACAACACACAGCAACAACAAGCAGCAATAACATGCAGCAACAACAAGCAGCAACAACAAGCAGCAACAACACACAGCAACAACAAGCAGCAACAACACACAGCAACAACACGCAGCAACAATATGCAGCAACAACACGCAGCAACAACAAGCAGCATCAACATGCAGCAACAGCATGCAGCAACAACACGCAGCAACAACATGCAGCAACACGATCCAGCAATTTCTACAGCAACACTGCACAGCAGCACGATGCAGCAACACCATGCAGGCACTCCACTCAGCAATGCCACGTAGCAACAACATACAGCAATATCATGCAGCAACAACACACAGCAACATCACGCAGCAACACCATGCAGCAACACACGCAGCAACAACATGCAGCAACAACACATTGTAATGTCACACAGCAAATCCACGCAGCAACAACACGCAACAACACCCAGCAATACTACACAGCCACACCACACAGCAACTTCATGCAGCAAACCCAAGCAACAATACCACGCAGCAACATCACGCAGCAACGCCACACAGCAACAACACACAGCAACGCCACGGAGCAACGCCAGACAGCAACAACACACAGCAACACCACGCAGCAACAGCATGCAGCAATGCAACACAGCAACATCAGCTGGAAATGCCACACAGCAACATCACACAGTAACAACACACAGCAACACCACGCAGCAACACCACGCAGCAATGCCCCGGAAAATCAAAATGCAGCAACAACACACAGCAACAACACGCAGCAACAACATGCAGAAACAACATGCAGCAACAACATGCAGCAACAACATGCAGCAACAACATACAGCAACACCACGAAGCAGCACGATGCAGCAACACCATGCAGGAACTCCACTCAGCAATGCCACATAGCAACAGCATAAAGCAATATCACGTGGCAACACCACGCAGCAACAGCACACAGCATCAACACGCAGCAACAACACACAGCAACAACACCTAGTAATGTCACACAGCAAATCCACCCAGCAACAACACACAACAACACGCAGCAACACAACACAGCAACTCCACACAGCAACTTCATGCAGCAACCCCATGCAACAATACCACGCAGCAACATCACACAGCAACGCCACACAGCAGCCGCACACAGCAACGCCACGGAGCAATTCCAGGCAGCAACAAAACACAGCAACAACAAGCAGCAATAACATGCAGCAACAACAAGCAGCAACAATACACAGCAACAACAAGCAGCATCAACACGCAGCAACAACACGCAGCAACGACATGCAGCAACAACACGCAGCAACAATATGCAGCAACAACAGGCAGCAACAACATGCAGCATCAACACACAGCAAAAGCATGCAGCAACAACATGCAGCAACACGATGCAGCAATGCCTACAGCAACACTGCACAGCAGCACACGCAGCAACACCATGCAGGCACTCCACTCAGCAATGCCACATAGCAACATCATGCAGCAACAACACGCAGCAACACCAGGCAGCAACAACACACAGCAACAACACACAGCAACAACAACACGCAGCAACAACACGCAGCAACAACACATAGCAACAACACGCAGCAACAATACGCAGCAATTCCATGCAGCAACAACACGCAGCAACAACACACAGCAACATCACGCAGCAAAACCACACAGCAACAACACACAGCAACAACATGCAGCAACAACACATAGTAATGTCACGCTGCAAATCCACACCAACAACACGCAACAACACACAGCAACAACAACACGTAGCAACAACACGCAGCAACAACACATAGCAACAACACGCAGCAACAATACGCAGCAATTCCATGCAGCAACAACACGCAGCAACAACACACAGCAACATCACGCAGCAAAACCACACAGCAACAACACACAGCAACTTCATGCAGCAACCCCATGCAACAATACCACGCAGCAACATCATGCAGCAATGCCACACAGCAGCAGCACACAGCAACGCCACGGAGCAACGCCAGGCAGCACCAACACAGAGCAACAACACACAGCAACAACAAGCAGCAATAACACGCCACAACAACACGCAGCAACAACACGCAGCAACAACACCGTGCAGTAGCACCATGCAGCAACACGACGCAGGAACAACACACAGCAATGCCACGCAGCAACAACATACAGCAACACCATGCATCAATGCCAGGCAGCAACAACACACAGCAACAATATGCAGCAACAACACACAGCAACAACATGCATCAGTGCCAGGCAGCAACAACACATAGCAACAACACGCAGCAACAACACACAGCAATGCCACCCAGCAACAACACACAGCAACACCACGCAGCAACACCAGGCAGCAACACCAGGCAGCAACACCAGGCAGCAACACCAGGCAGCAACAACACGCGGCAACAACATGCAGCAACACCATGCAGCGATGCCACACAGCAATGCCAGTCAGCAACAACACACAGCAACAACAAGTAGCAATAACACGCAGCAACAACACACAGCAACAACAAGCAGCAATAACACGCAGCAACAACACACAGCGACAACACGCAGCAACAACACGCAGCAACAACACGTAGCAACAACATACAGCAACAACACACAGCTACAACATGCAGCAACAACACGCAGCAACAACATGCAGCAACAAGATGCAGCAACAACAGGCAGCAACAACACGCAGCAACAACACGCAGCAATACACATAGCAACATCATGCAGCAACACCATGCAGCAATGTCAAGCAGCAACGCCATGCAGCAACAACAAGCAGCAACACACGCAGCAGCCACACACAACAACAACATGCAGTAACACACAAAGAAGCAACATGCAGCAATGCTAAGCAGCAATGCCACACAGCAGCAACACACAGAAACGCCACACAGCAACGGCACACAGCAATGCCACACAGCAACGACAGGCAGCAACACCATGCATCTAAGCAACACAGCAACAACACGCAGCATCACCACGCAGCATCACCACACAGCAGCACCACACAGCAGCACCACACAGCAACACCACAGAGCAACACCACGCAGCAACAACATGCAGCTACACAACACAGCAACCAAAGACAGCAATACCACATTGCAACAACACGCAGTAACACCACGCAGCAGCAGAATGCAGCAACACCAAACAGCTATGCCACACAGCAACACCACACAGCAACACCACGCAGCAACACCACACAGCAACACCATGCAGCAACACGAGGCAGCAACTCCATGCAGCAAGAACATGTAGCAACAGCATGCAACAACAACATGCAGCAACAACACGCATCAACACAACACAGCAACACACGACAGCAATGCCACACAGCAACAACACACAGTAACACAACGCAGCATCACCACACAGCAACACCACGCAGCAACACCAGGCAGCAAATCCATGCAACAACAACATGTAGCAACAGCATGCAACAACAACAGGCAGCAACAACACGCATCAACACAACACAGCAACACACGACAGCAATGCCACACAGCAACAACACACAGTAACACAACGCAGCAACAACACACAGTAACACCATGCAGCAACAACATGCAGCAACACTATGCAGCAAAACCATGCAGCAACAACATGCAGCAACTCCGCGAAGAAACAACATGCAGCAACATCACAAAGCAACAACATGCAGCAACAAACGCAGCAACAACAAGCAGCAACGCCATGCAGCAATAGCAGGCAGCAACACTATGCAACAACACACAGCAATTCCACACAGCAGCACCACACAGCAACACCACACAGCAACACCACGCAGCAACAACATGCAGCAACAGCATGCAGCAACAACACGCAGCTACGCAACACAGCAACCAAAGACAGCAACGCCACACTGCAACAACACGCAGTAACACCACGCAGCAGCAGAATGCAGCAACACCAAACAGCAATGCCAAACAGCAACACCACAAGCAACACCACACAGCAACCAAACACAGCAACACCACACAGCAACAACACACAGCAACACCATGCAGCAACACCACTCAGCAACACCACGCAGCGAACCAGGCATCAACTCCATGCAGCAACAGCATGCAGCAACAGCATGCAACAACAACATGCAGCAACAACACACATCAACACTACACAGCAACACACGACAGCAATGCCACACAGCAACAACCCACAGCAACACAACGCAGCAACAACACACAGTAACACCATGCAGCAACAACATGCAGCAACACTACGCAGCAAAACCATGCAGCAACACCCACAACAACTCCGCGAAGAAACAACATGAAGCAACAACAAGCAGAACAACATGCAGCAATAGCACGCAGCAACCCTATGCAACAACACACAGCAATTCCACGCAGCAGCATCACGCAGCAACTCCACGCAGTAACAACACGCAGCAATAACATGCAGCAACATCATGCAGCAACAACACACAGCAACGAAATGCAGCAAGGCCACGCAGGAACACCATGCATCAAAGCCAAACAGCAACAACACACAGCATCACCACGCAGCAACACCACACAGCAGCACCACACAGCAACACCATACAGCAACACCACGCAGCAACAACATGCAGCAACAGCATGCAGCAACAACACGCAGCAACACAACACAGCAACACCACACATCAGCACCACACAGCAACACCACACAGCAACACCACGCAGCTACAACATGCAGCAACAACATGCAGCAACAACATGCAGCAACAACACACCGCAACAACATGCAGCAACAACATGCAGCAACGTCATGCAGCAACACCACACAGAATCAATATGCAGCAACAACATGCAGGAACAACACGCAGCAACAACATGCAGCAACACCGTGCAGTAGCACCATGCAGCAACAGTACACAGGAACACCACACAGCAATGCCATGCAGCAAAAACATACAGCAACACCACGCATCAATGCCAGGCAGCAAAAACACACAGCAACAACACACAGCAACAACAAGCAGCAATAACACGCAGCAACAACACGCAGCAACAACACGCAGCAACACCGTGCAGTAGCACCATGCAGTAACACGACTCAGGAACACCACACAGCAATGCCGCGCAGCAACAACATACAGCAACACCACGCATCAATGCCAGGCAGCAACAACACACAGCAACAACACGCAGCAACAACACACAGCAACAACACATACTAATGTCACACAGCAAATCCACACAGCAACAACACACAACTACAACACCCAGCAATACCATGCAGCAACACCACACAGCAACTTCATGCAGCAACCCCATGCAACAATACCACGCAGCAACATCACGCAGCAACACCACACAGCAGCAGCACACAGCAACGCCACGGAGCAATGCCAGGCAGCAACAACACACAGCAACAACACGCAGCAACAACACGCAGCAACACCGCACAGCAGCACAATGCAGCAACACCATGCAGGAACTCCACTCAGAAATGCCACCTAGCAACAACATACAGCAATATCAAGTGGCAGCATAACACAACAACAACACACAGCAACAACATGCAGCAACAATACGCAGGAACACCACGCAGCAATGCCTTCAGCAACACCGTGCAGTAGCACCACACAGCAACACCACGCAGGAACATCACACAGCAATGCCACACAGCAACAACACACCGCAACACCACGCAGCAACACCAGGCAGCAACAACACGCTGCAACAACATGCAGCAACACCATGCAGCGATGCCACACAGCAATGCCAGGCAGCAACAACACACAGCAACAACAAGTAGCAATAACACGCAGCAACAACACACAGCAACAACAAGCAGCAATAACACGCAGCAACAACACACAGCAACAACACACAGCAACAACAAGCAGCAACACCACGCAGCAACAACACGCAGCAACACCATGCAGCAACACCAGGCAGCAACTCCATGCAGCAACAACATGTAGCAACAGCATGCAACAACAACATGCAGCAACAACACGCATCAACACAACACAGCAACACACGACAGCAATGCCACACAGCAACAACACACAATAACACAACGCAGCAACAACACACAGTAACACCATGCAGCAACAACATGCAGCAACAACATGCAGCAACTCCGCGAAGAAACAACATGCAGCAACATCACGAAGCAACAACATGCAGCAACAAACGCAGCAACAACAAGCAGCAACGCCATGCAGCAATAGCAGGCAGCAACCCTATGCAACAACACACAGCAATTCCACACAGCAGCACCACACAGCAACACCACACAGCAACACCACGCAGCAACAACATGCAGCAACAGCATGCAGCAACAACAAGCAGCTACACAACACAGCAACCAAAGACAGCAACGCCACACTGCAACAACACGCAGTAACACCACGCAGCAGCAGAATGCAGCAACACCAAACAGCAATGCCAAACAGCAACACCACAAGCAACACCACACAGCAACCAAACACAGCAACACCACACAGCAACAACACACAGCAACACCATGCAGCAACACCACGCAGCAACACCACGCAGCGACACCAGGCATCAACTCCATGCAGCAATAACATGCAGCAACAGCATACAACAACATGCAGCAACAACACGCATCAACACAACACAGCAACACACGACAGCAATGCCACACAGCAACAACACACAGCAACACAACGCAGCAACAACACACAGTAACACCATGCAGCAACAACATGCAGCAACACTACGCAGCAAAACCATGCAGCAACACCCAAAGCAACTCCGTGAAGAAACAACATGCAGCAACAACAAGCAGCAACACCATGCAGCAATAGCACGCAGCAACACTATGCAACAACACACAGCAATTCCACGCAGCAGCATCACGCAGCAACTCCACGCAGTAACAACACGCAGCAATAACATGCAGCAACATCATGCAGCAACGACACACAGCAACGAAATGCATCAAGGCCACGCAGGAATACCATGCATCAAAGCCACACAGCAACAACACACAGCATCACCACGCAGCAACAGCATGCAGCAACAACACGCAGCAACACAACACAGCAACACCACACATCAGCACCACACAGCAACACCACACAGCAACACCACGCAGCTACAACATGCAGCAACACACAGCAACAACACGCAGCAACAACACGCAGCAACAAGATGCAGCAACAACACGCAGCAACAACACGCAGCAACAACACGCAGCAATACACATAGCAACATCATGCAGCAACACCATGCAGCAATGTCAAGCAGCAACGCCATGCAGCAACAACAAGCAGCAACACATGCAGCAGCCACACACAACAACAGCATGCAGTAACACACAAAGAAGCAACATGCAGCAATGCTAAGCAGCAATGCCACACAGCAGCAACACACAGAAACGCCACATAGCAACGGCACACAGCAATGCCACACAGCAACGACAGGCAGCAACACCATGCATCTAAGCCACACAGCAACAACACGCAGCATCACCACGCAGCATCACCACACAGCAGCACCACACAGCAGCACCATACAGCAACACCACGGAGCAACAACATGCAGCTACACAACACAGCAACCAAAGACAGCAGTACCACATTGCAACAACACGCAGTAACACCAAGCAGCAGCAGAATGCAGCAACACCAAAGAGCTATGCCACACAGCAACACCGCACAGCAACACCACGCAGCAACACCACGCAGCAACACCATGCAGCAACACCAGGCAGCAACGCCATGCAGCAACAACATGTAGCAACAGCACGCAACAACAACATGCAGCAAGAACACGCATCAACACAACACAGCAACACACGACAGCAATGCCACACAGCAACAACACACAATAACACAACGCAGCAACAACACACAGTAACACCATGCAGCAACAACATGCAACAACAACATGCAGCAACTCCGCGAAGAAACAACATGCAGCAACATCACGAAGCAACAAAATGCAGCAACAAACGCAGCAACAACAAGCAGCAACGCCATGCAGCAGTAGCAGGCAGCAACCCTATGCAACAACACACAGCAATTCCACACAGCAGCACCACACAGCAACACCACACAGCAACACCACGCAGCAACAACATGCAGCAACAGCATGCAGCAACAACAAGCAGCTACACAACACAGCAACCAAAGACAGCAACGCCACACTGCAACAACACGCAGTAACACCACGCAGCAGCAGAATGCAGCAACACCAAACAGCAATGCCAAACAGCAACACCACAAGCAACACCACACAGCAACCAAACACAGCAACACCACACAGCAACAACACACAGCAACACCATGCAGCAACACCACGCAGCAACACCACGCAGCAACACCAGGCATCAACTCCATGCAGCAATAACATGCAGCAACAGCATACAACAACAACATGCAGCAACAACACGCATCAACACAACACAGCAACACACGACAGCAATGCCACACAGCAACAACACACAGCAACACAACGCAGCAACAACACACAGTAACACCATGCAGCAACAACATGCAGCAACACTACGCAGCAAAACCACGCAGCAACACCCACAGCAACTCCGTGAAGAAACAACATGCAGCAACAACAAGCAGCAACACCATGCAGCAATAGCACGCAGCAACACTATGCAACAACACACAGCAATTCCACGCAGCAGCATCACGCAGCAACTCCACGCAGTAACAACACGCAGCAATAACATGCAGCAACATCATGCAGCAACGACACACAGCAACGAAATGCAGCAAGGCCACGCAGGAATACCATGCATCAAAGCCACACAGCAACAACACACAGCATCACCACGCAGCAACACCACGCAGCAACAACATGCAGCAACAGCATGCAGCAACAACACGCAGCAACACAACACAGCAACACCACACATCAGCACCACACAGCAACACCACACAGCAACACCACGCAGGAACATCACACAGCAATGCCACACAGCAACAACACACAGCAACACCACGCAGCAACACCAGGCAGCATCAACACGCTGCAACAACATGCAGCAACACCATGCAGCGATGCCACACAGCAATGCCAGGCAGCAACAACACACAGCAACAACAAGTAGCAATAACACGCAGCAACAACACACAGCAACAACAAGCAGCAATAACACGCAGCAACAACACACAGCAACAACACACAGCAGCAACAAGCAGCAACAACACACAGCAACAACACGCAGCAACAACACGTAGCAACAACATACAGCAACAACACACAGCAACAACATGCAGCAACAACATGCAGCAACAACATGCAGCAACAAGATGCAGCAACAACACGCAGCAACAACACGCAGCAACAACACGCAGCAATACACATAGCAACATCATGCAGCAACACCATGCAGCAATGTCAAGCAGCAATGCCATGCAGCAACAACAAGCAGCAACACACGCAGCAGCCACACACGACAACAACATGCAGTAACACACAAAGAAGCAACATGCAGCAATGCTAAGCAGCAATGCCACACAGCAGCAACACACAGAAACGCCACACAGCAACGGCACACAGCAATGCCACACAGCAATGACACGCAGCAACACCATGCATCTAAGCCAAACAGCAACAACACGCAGCATCACCACGCAGCATCACCACACAGCAGCACCACACAGCAGCACCACACAGCAACACCACGCAGCAACAACATGCAGCTACACAACACAGCAACCAAAGACAGCAATACCACATTGCAACAACACGCAGTAACACCACGCAGCAGCAGAATGCAGCAACACCAAACAGCTATGCCACACAGCAACACCACACAGCAACACCACGCAGCAACACCACGCAGCAACACCATGCAGCAACACCAGGCAGCAATTCCATGCAGCAACAACATGTAGCAACAGCATGCAACAACAAAATGCAGCAACAACACGCATCAACACAACACAGCAACACACGACAGCAATGCCACACAGCAACAACACACAGTAACACAACGCACCAACAACACACAGTAACACCATGCAGCAACAACATGCAGCAACATCACAAAGCAACAACATGCAGCAACAAACGCAGCAACAACAAGCAGCAACGCCATGCAGCAATAGCAGGCAGCAACCCTATGCAACAACACACAGCAATTCCACACAGCAGCACCACACAGCAACACCACACAGCAACACCACGCAGCAACAACATGCAGCAACAGCATGCGTCAACAACATGCAGCTACACAACACAGCAACCAAAGACAGCAACGCCACACTGCAACAACATGCAGGAACACCACGCAGCAGCAGAATGCAGCAACACCAAACAGCAATGCCAAACAGCAACACCACAAGCAACACCACACAGCAACCAAACACAGCAACACCACACAGCAACAACACACAGCAACACCATGCAGCAACACCACGCAGCAACACCACGCAGCAACACCACGCAGCGACACCAGGCATCAACTCTATGCAGCAATAACATGCAGCAACAGCATACAACAACAACATGCAGCAACAACACGCATCAACACAACACAGCAACACACGACAGCAATGCCACACAGCAACAACACACAGCAACACAACGCAGCAACAACACACAGTAACACCATGCAGCAACAACATGCAGCAACACTACGCAGCAAAACCATGCAGCAACACCCACAGCAACTCCGTGAAGAAACAACATGCAGCAACAACAAGCAGCAACACCATGCAGCAATAGCACGCAGCAACCCTATGCAACAACACAGAGCAATTCCACACTGCAGCACCACACAGCAACACCATACAGCAACACCACGCAGCAACAACATGCAGCAACAGCATGCAGCAACAACATGCAGCAACGTCATGCAGCAACACCACACAGAATCAATATGCAGCAACAACATGCAGGAACAACACACAGCAACAACATGCACCAACACCGTGCAGTAGCACCATGCAGCAACAGTACACAGGAACACCACACAGCAATGCCATGCAGCAACAACATACAGCAACACCACGCATCAATGCCGGGAAACAAAAACACACAGCAACAACACACAGCAACAACAAGCAGCAATAACATGCAGCAACGACACGCAGCAACACCGTGCAGTAGCACCATGCAGCAACACGACTCAGGAACACCACACAGCAATGCCGCTCAGCAACAACATACAGCAACACCACGCATCAATGCCAGGCAGCAACAACACACAGCAACAACACGCAGCAACAACACCTAGTAATGTCACACAGCAAATCCACGCAGCAACAACACACAACAACAACACCCAGCAATACCACGCAGCAACACCACACAGCAACTTCATGCAGCAACCCCATGCAACAATACCACGCAGCAACATCACGCAGCAACACCACACAGCAGCAGCACACAGCAACGCCACGGAGCAATGCCAGGCAGCAACAACACACAGCAACAACACGCAGCAACAACACGCAGCAACACCGCACAGCAGCACGATGCAGCAACACCATGCAGGAACTCCACTCAGAAATGCCACCTAGCAACAACATACAGCAATATCACGTGGCAGCACAACACAACAACAACACACAACAACAACATGCAGCAACAATACGCAGGAACATCACACAGCAATGCCACACAGCAACAACACACAGCAACACCACGCAGCAACACCAGGCAGCAACAACACGCTGCAACAACATGCAGCAACACCATGCAGCGATGCCACACAGCAATGCCAGGCAGCAACAACACACAGCAACAACAAGTAGCAATAACACGCAGCAACAACACACAGCAACAACAAGCAGCAATAACACGCAGCAACAACACACAGCAACAACACACAGCAACAACAAGCAGCAACAACACGCAGCAACAACAAGCAGCAACAACACGCAGCAACAACACACAGCAACAACACGTAGCAACAACATACAGCAACAACACACAGCAACAACACGCAGCAACAACACGCAGCAACAAGATGCAGCAACAACAGGCAGCAACAACACGCAGCAACAACACGCAGCAATACACATAGCAACATCATGCAGCAACACCATGCAGCAATGTCAAGCAGCAATGCCATGCAGCAACAACAAGCAGCAACACACGCAGCAGCCACACACGACAACAGCATGCAGTAACACACAAAGAAGCAACATGCAGCAATGCTACGCAGCAATGCCACACAGCAGCAGCACACAGCAACGCCACGGAGCAACGCCAGGCAGCACCAACACAGAGCAACAACACACAGCAACAACAAGCAGCAATAAGACGCCGCAACAACACGCAGCAACAACACGCAGCAACACCGTGCAGTAGCACCATGCAGCAACACGACGCAGGAACACCACACAGCAATGCCACGCAGCAACCACATACAGCAACACCCTGCATAAGATCCAGGCAGCAACAACACACAGCAACAACACGCAGCAACAACACACAGCAACAACACATACTAATGTCACACAGCAAATCCACGCAGCAACAACACACAACTACAACAGCCAGCAATACCACGCAGCAACACCACACAGCAACTTCATGCAGCAACCCCATGCAACAATACCATGCAGCAACATCACGCAGCAACACCACACAGCAGCAGCACACAGCAACGCCACGGAGCAATGCCAGGCAGCAACAACACACAGCAACAACACGCAGCAACAACACGCAGCAACACCGCACAGCAGCACGATGCAGCAACACCATGCAGGAACTCCACTCAGAAATGCCACCTAGCAACAACATACAGCAATATCACGTGGCAGCACAACACAACAACAACACACAGCAACAACATGCAGCAACAATAAGCAGGAACACCACGCAGCAATGCCTTCAGCAACACCGTGCAGTAGCACCACACAGCAACATCACGCAGGAACATCACACAGCAATGCCACACAGCAACAACACACAGCAACACCACGCAGCAACACCAGGCAGCATCAACACGCTGCAACAACATGCAGCAACACCATGCAGCGATGCCACACAGCAATGCCAGGCAGCAACAACACACAGCAACAACAAGTAGCAATAACACGCAGCAACAACACACAGCAACAACAAGCAGCAATAACACGCAGCAACAACACACAGCAACAACACACAGCAGCAACAAGCAGCAACAACACGCAGCAACAACACGCAGCAACAACACGTAGCAACAACATACAGCAACAACGCACAGCAACAACATGCAGCAACAACATGCAGCAACAACACGCAGCAACAAGATGCAGCAACAACACGCAGCAACAACACGCAGCAACAACACGCAGCAATACACATAGCAACATCATGCAGCAACACCATGCAGCAATGTCAAGCAGCAATGCCATGCAGCAACAACAAGCAGCAACACACGCAGCAGCCACACACGACAACAACATGCAGTAACACACAAAGAAGCAACATGCAGCAATGCTAAGCAGCAATGCCACACAGCAGCAACACACAGAAACGCCACACAGCAACGGCACACAGCAATGCCACACAGCAATGACACGCAGCAACACCATGCATCTAAGCCAAACAGCAACAACACGCAGCATCACCACGCAGCATCACCACACAGCAGCACCACACAGCAGCACCACACAGCAACACCACGCAGCAACAACATGCAGCTACACAACACAGCAACCAAAGACAGCAATACCACATTGCAACAACACGCAGTAACACCACGCAGCAGCAGAATGCAGCAACACCAAACAGCTATGCCACACAGCAACACCACGCAGCAACACCACGCAGCAACACCACGCAGCAACACCATGCAGCAACACCAGGCAGCAATTCCATGCAGCAACAACATGTAGCAACAGCATGCAACAACAAAATGCAGCAACAACACGCATCAACACAACACAGCAACACACGACAGCAATGCCACACAGCAACAACACACAGTAACACAACGCACCAACAACACACAGTAACACCATGCAGCAACAACATGCAGCAACATCACAAAGCAACAACATGCAGCAACAAACGCAGCAACAACAAGCAGCAACGCCATGCAGCAATAGCAGGCAGCAACCCTATGCAACAACACACAGCAATTCCACACAGCAGCACCACACAGCAACACCACACAGCAACACCACGCAGCAACAACATGCAGCAACAGCATGCAGCAACAACACGCAGCTACGCAACACAGCAACCAAAGACAGCAACGCCACACTGCAACAACACGCAGTAACACCATGCAGCAGCAGAATGCAGCAACACCAAACAGCAATGCCAAACAGCAACACCACAAGCAACACCACACAGCAACCAAACACAGCAACACCACACAGCAACAACACACAGCAACACCATGCAGCAACACCACGCAGCAACACCACGCAGCGACACCAGGCATCAACTCCATGCAGCAATAACATGCAGCAACAGCATGCAACAACAACATGCAGCAACAACACGCATCAACACAACACAGCAACACACGACAGCAATGCCACACAGCAACAACACACAGCAACACAACGCAGCAACAACACACAGTAACACCATGCAGCAACAACATGCAGCAACACTACGCAGCAAAACCATGCAGCAACACCCACAGCAACTCCGTGAAGAAACAGCATGCAGCAACAACAAGCAGCAACACCATGCATCAATAGCACGCAGCAACCCTATGCAACAACACACAGCAATTCCACGCAGCAGCACCACGCAGCAACTCCACGCAGTAACAACATGCAGCAATAACATGCAGCAACATCATGAAGCAACGACGCACAGCAACGAAATGCAGCAAGGCCACGCAGGAATACCATGCATCAAAGCCACACAGCAACAACACACAGCATCACCACGCAGCAACACCACACAGCAGCACCACACAGCAACACCATACAGCAACACCACGCAGCAACAACATGCAGCAACAGCATGCAGCAACAACACGCAGCAACACAACACAGCAACACCACACATCAGCACCACACAGCAACACCACACAGCAACACCACGCAGCTACAACATGCAGCATCAACATGCAGCAACAACATGCAGCAACAACACACTGCAACAACACGCAGCAACAACATGCAGCAACGTCATGCAGCAACACCACACAGAATCAATATGCAGCAACAACATGCAGGAACAACACGCAGCAACAACATGCAGCAACACCGTGCAGTAGCACCATGCAGCAACAGTACACAGGAACACCACACAGCAATGCCATGCAGCAACAACACACAGCAACACCACGCATCAATGCCAGGCAGCAAAAACACACAGCAACAACACACAGCAACAACACACAGCAACAACAAGCAGCAATAACATGCAGCAACAACACGCAGCAACACCGTGCAGTAGCACCATGCAGCAACACGACTCAGGAACACCACACAGCAATGCCGCGCTGCAACAACATACAGCAACACCACGCATCAATGCCAGGCAGCAACAACACACAGCAACAACACACAACAACAACACCTAGTAATGTCACACAGCAAATCCACGCAGCAACAACACACAACAACAACACCCAGCAATACCACGCAGCAACACCACACAGCAACTTCATGCAGCAACCCCATGCAACAATACCACGCAGCAACATCACGCAGCAATGCCACACAGCAGCAGCACACAGCAACGCCACGGAGCAACGCCAGGCAGCACCAACACAGAGCAACAACACACAGCAACAACAAGCAGCAATAACACGCCGCAACAACACGCAGCAACAACATGCAGCAACACCGTGCAGTAGCACCATGCAGCAGCACGACGCAGGAACACCACACAGCAATGCCACGCAGCAACCACATACAGCAACACCAGGCATCAGTGCCAGGCAGCAACAACACATAGCAACAACACGCAGCAACAACACACAGCAACAACACATACTAATGTCACACAGCAAATCCACGCAGCAACAACACACAACTACAACACCCAGCAATACCATGCAGCAACACCACACAGCAACTTCATGCAGCAAGCCCATGCAACAATACCATGCAGCAACATCACGCAGCAACACCACACAGCAGCAGCACACAGCAACGCCACGGAGCAATGCCAGGCAGCAACAACACACAGCAACAACACGCAGCAACAACACGCAGCAACACCGCACAGCAGCACGATGCAGCAACACCATGCAGGAACTCCACTCAGAAATGCCACCTAGCAACAACATACAGCAATATCACGTGGCAGCACAACACAACAACAACACACAGCAACAACATGCAGCAACAATACGCAGGAACACCACGCAGCAATGCCTTCAGCAACACCGTGCAGTAGCACCACACAGCAACACCACGCAGGAACATCACACAGCAATGCCACACAGCAACAACACACAGCAACACCACGCAGCAACACCAGGCAGCAACAACACGCTGCAACAACATGCAGCAACACCATGCAGCGATGCCACACAGCAATGCCAGGCAGCAACAACACACAGCAACAACAAGTAGCAATAACACGCAGCAACAACACACAGCAACAACAAGCAGCAACAACACGTAGCAACAACACGCAGCAACAACACGTAGCAACAACATACAGCAACAACACACAGCAACAACACGCAGCAACAACATGCAGCAACAACACGCAGCAACAAGATGCAGCAACAACACGCAGCAACAACACGCAGCAACAACACGCAGCAATACACATAGCAACATCATGCAGCAACACCATGCAGCAATGTCAAGCAGCAATGCCATGCAGCAACAACAAGCAGCAACACACGCAGCAGCCACACACAACAACAACATGCAGTAACACACAAAGAAGCAACATGCAGCAATGCTAAGCAGCAATGCCACACAGCAGCAACACACAGAAACGCCACACAGCAATGGCACACAGCAATGCCACACAGCAACGACAGGCAGCAACACCATGCATCTAAGCCACTCAGCAACAACACGCAGCATCACCACGCAGCATCACCACACAGCAGCACCACACACAGCACCACACAGCAACACCGCACAGCAACACCACGCAGCAACAACATGCAGCTACACAACACAGCAACCAAAGACAGCAATACCACATTGCAACAACACGCAGTAACACCACGCAGCAGCAGAATGCAGCAACACCAAACAGCTATGCCACACAGCAACACCACACAGCAACACCACGCAGCAACACCACACAGCAACACCATGCGGCAACACCAGGCAGCAATTCCATGCAGCAACAACATTTGGCAACAGCATGCAACAACAACATGCAGCAACAACACGCATCAACACAACACAGCAACACACGACAGCAATGCCACACAGCAACAACACACAGTAACACAACGCAGCAACAACACACAGTAACACCATGCAGCAACAACATGCAGCAACACTACGCAGCAACAACATGCAGCAACAACATGCAGCAACTCCGCGAAGAAACAACATGCAGCAACATCACGAAGCAACAACATGCATCAACAAACGCAGCAACAACAAGCAGCAACACCATGCAGCAATAGCAGGCAGCAACCCTATGCAACAACACACAGCAATTCCACACAGCAGCACCACACAGCAACACCACACAGCAACACCACGCAGCAACAACATGCAGCAACAGCATGCAGCAACAACATGCAGCTACACAACACAGCAACCAAAGACAGCAACGCCACACTGCAACAACACGCAGCATCACCACGCAGCATCACCACACAGCAGCACCACACAGCAGCACCACACAGCAACACCACACAGCAACACCACGCAGCAACAACATGCAGCTACACAACACAGCAACCAAAGACAGAAATACCACATTGCAACAACACGCAGTACCACCACGCAGCAGCAGAATGCAGCAACACCAAACAGCTATGCCACACAGCAACACCACACAGCAACACCACGCAGCAACACCACGCAGCAACACCACACAGCAACACCATGCAGCAACACCAGGCAGCAATTCCATGCAGCAACAACATTTGGCAACAGCATGCAACAACAACATGCAGCAACAACACACATCAACACAACACAGCAACACACGACAGCAATGCCACACAGCAACAACACACAGTAACACAACGCAGCAACAACACACAGTAACACCATGCAGCAACAACATGCAGCAACACTACACAGCAAAACCATGCAGCAACAACATGCAGCAACTCCGCGAAGAAACAACATGCAGCAACATCACGAAGCAACAACATGCATCAACAAACGCAGCAACAACAAGCAGCAACACCATGCAGCAATAGCAGGCAGCAACCCTATGCAACAACACACAGCAATTCCACACAGCAGCACCACAAAGCAACACCACGCAGCAACAACATGCAGCAACAGCATGCAGCAACAACATGCAGCTACACAACACAGCAACCAAAGACAGCAACGCCACACTGCAACAACACGCAGCAACAACACGCAGCAACAACACGTAGCAACAACATACAGCAACAACACACAGCAACAACACGCAGCAACAACACGCAGCAACAACAGGCAGCAACAACACGCAGCAACAACACGCAGCAACAACACGCAGCAATACACATAGCAACATCATGCAGCAACACCATGCAGCAATGTCAAGCAGCAACGCCATGCAGCAACAACAAGCAGCAACACACGCAGCAGCCACACACAACAATATGCAGTAACACACAAAGAAGCAACATGCAGCAATGCTAAGCAGCAATGCCACACAGCAGCAACACACAGAAACGCCACACAGCAACGGCACACAGCAATGCCACACAGCAACGACAGGCAGCAACACCATGCATCTAAGCCACACAGCAACAACACGCAGCATCACCACGCAGCATCACCACACAGCAGCACCACACAGCAACACCACGCAGCAACAACATACAGCTACACAACACAGCAACCAAAGACAGCAATACCACATTGCAATAACACGCAGTAACATCACGCAGCAGCAGAATGCAGCAACACCAAACAGCTATGCCACACAGCAACACCACACAGCAACACCACGCAGCAACACCACGCAGCAACACCATGCAGCAACACCAGGCAGCAACTCCATGCAGCAACAACATGTAGCAACAGCATGCAACAACAACATGCAGCAACAACACTCATCAACACAACACAGCAACACACGACAGCAATGCCACACAGCAACAACACACAGTAACACAACGTAGCAACAACACACAGTAACACCATGCAGCAACAACATGCAGCAACTCCGCGAAGAAACAACATGCAGCAACATCACAAAGCAACAACATGCAGCAACAAACGCAGCAACAACAAGCAGCAACGCCAGGCAGCAATAGCAGGCAGCAACCCTATGCAACAACACACAGCAATTCCACACAGCAGCACCACACAGCAACACCACACAGCAACACCAAGTAGCAACAACATGCAGCAACAGCATGCGTCAACAACACGCAGCTACACAACACAGCAACCAAAGACAGCAACGCCACACTGCAACAACATGCAGTAACACCACGCAGCAGCAGAATGCAGCAACACCAAACAGCAATGCCAAACAGCAACACCACAAGCAACACCACACAGCAACCAAACACAGCAACACCACACAGCAACAACACACAGCAACACCATGCAGCAACACCACGCAGCAACACCACGCAGCGACACCACGCAGCGACACCAGGCATCAACTCTATGCAGCAATAACATGCAGCAACAGCATACAACAACAACATGCAGCAACAACACGCATCAACACAACACAGCAACACACGACAGCAATGCCACACAGCAACAACACACAGCAACACAACGCAGCAACAACACACAGTAACACCATGCAGCAACAACATGCAGCAACACTACGCAGCAAAACCATGCAGCAACACCCACAGCAACTCCATGAAGAAACAACATGCAGCAACAACAAGCAGCAACACCATGCAGCAATAGCACGCAGCAACCCTATGCAACAACACAGAGCAATTCCACACAGCAGCACCACACAGCAACACCATACAGCAACACCACGCAGCAACAACATGCAGCAACAGCATGCAGCAACAACATGCAGCAACGTCATGCAGCAACACCACACAGAATCAATATGCAGCAACAACATGCAGGAACAACACACAGCAACAACATGCACCAACACCGTGCAGTAGCACCATGCAGCAACAGTACACAGGAACACCACACAGCAATGCCATGCAGCAACAACATACAGCAACACCACGCATCAGTGCCGGGAAACAAAAACACACAGCAACAACACACAGCAACAACAAGCAGCAATAACATGCAGCAACGACACGCAGCAACACCGTGCAGTAGCACCATGCAGCAACACGACTCAGGAACACCACACAGCAATGCCGCTCAGCAACAACATACAGCAACACCACGCATCAATGCCAGGCAGCAACAACACACAGCAACAACACACAGCAACAACACCTAATAATGTCACACAGCAAATCCATGCAGCAACAACACACAACAACACCCAGCAATACCACGCAGCAACACCACACAGCAACTTCATGCAGCAACCCCATGCAACAATACCACGCAGCAACATCACGCAGCAACACCACACAGCAGCAGCACACAGCAACGCCACGGAGCAATGCCAGGCAGCAAAAACACACAGCAACAACACGCAGCAACAACACGCAGCAACACCACAAAGCAACAACAAGAGGCAATAACACGCAGCTACGACATGCAGCAACAACACACCGCAACAACACGCAGCAACAACATGCAGCAACGTCATGCAGCAACACCGCACAGAATCAATACGCAGCAACAACATGCAGGAACAACACGCAGCAACAACATGCAGCAACACCGTGCAGTAACACAATGCAGCAACAGTACACAGGAACACCACGCATCAATGCCAGGCAGCAAAAACACACAGCAACAACACACAGCAACAACAAGCAGCAATAACACGCAGCCACAACATGCAGCAACACCGTGCAGTAGCACCATGCAGCAACACAACTCAGGAACACCACACAGCAATGCCGCGCAGCAACAACATACAGCAACACCACGCATCAATGCCAGGCAGCAACAACACACAGCAACAACACACAACAACACCTAGTAATGTCACACAGCAAATCCACGCAGCAAAAACACACAACTACAACACCCAGCAATACCATGCAGCAACACCACACAGCAACTTCATGCAGCAACCCCATACAACAATACCACGCAGCAACATCACGCAGCAACACCACACAGCAGCAGCACACAGCAATGCCACGGAGCAATGCCAGGCAGCAACAACACACAGCAACAACACGCAGCAACAACACGCAGCAGCACCGCACAGCAGCACGATGCAGCAACACCATGCAGGAACTCCACTCAGAAATGCCACCTAGCAACAACATACAGCAATATCACGTGGCAGCACAACACAACAACAACACACAGCAACAACATGCAGCAATAATACGCAGGAACACCACGCAGCAATGCCTTCAGCAACACCGTGCAGTAGCACCACACAGCAACACCACGCAGGAACATCACACAGCAATGCCACACAGCAACAACACACAGCAACACCACGCAGCAACACCAGGCAGCAACAACACGCTGCAACAACATGCAGCAACACCATGCAGCGATGCCACACAGCAATGCCAGGCAGCAACAACACACAGCAACAACAAGTAGCAATAACGCGCAGCAACAACACACAGCAACAACAAGCAGCAATAACACGCAGCAACAACACGCAGCAACAACACGTAGCAACAACATACAGCAACAACACACAGTAACAACACGCAGCAACAACATGCAGCAACAACACGCAGCAACAAGATGCAGCAACAACAGGCAGCAACAACACGCAGCAACAACACGCAGCAATACACATAGCAACATCATGCAGCAACACCATGCAGCAATGTCAAGCAGCAACGCCATGCAGCAACAACAAGCAGCAACACGCGCAGCAGCCACACACAACAACATGCAGTAACACACAAAGAAGCAACATGCAGCAATGCTAAGCAGCAATGCCACACAGCAGCAACACACAGAAACGCCACACAGCAACGGCACACAGCAATGCCACACAGCAACGACACGCAGCAACACCATGCATCTAAGCCACACAGCAACAACACGCAGCATCACCACACAGCATCACCACACAGCAGCACCACACAGCAGCACCACACAGCAACACCACGCAGTAACAACATGCAGCTACACAACACAGCAACCAAAGACAGCAATACCACATTGCAACAACACGCATTAACACCACACAGCAGCAGAATGCAGCAACACCAAACAGCTATGCCACACAGCAACACCACACAGCGACACCACGCAGCAACACCACGCAGCAACACCACGCAGCAACACCAGGCAGCAATTCCATGCAGCAACAACATTTGGCAACAGCATGCAACAACAACATGCAGCAACAACACACATCAACACAACACAGCAACACACGACAGCAATGCCACACAGCAACAACACACAGTAACACAACGCAGCAACAACACACAGTAACACCATGCAGCAACAACATGCAGCAACAACGTGCAGCAACTCCGCGAAGAAACAACATGCAGCAACATCACGAAGCAACAACATGCATCAACAAACGCAGCAACAACAAGCAGCAACACCATGCAGCAATAGCAGGCAGCAACCCTATGCAACAACACACAGCAATTCCACACAGCAGCACCACACAGCAACACCACGCAGCAACAACATGCAGCAACAGCATGCAGCAACAACATGCAGCTACACAACACAGCAACCAAAGACAGCAACGCCACACTGCAACAACACGCAGTAACACCACGCAGCAGCAGAATGCAGCAACACCAAACAGCAACACCACACAGCAAGACCACACAGCAACACCATGCAGCAACACCACGCAGCGATGCCACACAGCAATGCCAGGCAGCAACAACACACAGCAACAACAAGTAGCAATAACACGCAGCAACAACACACAGCAACAACAAGCAGCAATAACACGCAGCAACAACACACAGCAACAACACACAGCAACAACACGCAGCAACAACATGCAGCAACAACACGTAGCAACAACATACAGCAACAACACACAGCAACAACACGCAGCAACAACACGCAGCAACAACAGGCAGCAACAACACGCAGCAACAACACGCAGCAACAACACGCAGCAATACACATAGCAACATCATGCAGCAACACCATGCAGCAATGTCAAGCAGCAATGCCATGCAGCAACAACAAGCAGCAACACACGCAGCAGCCACACACAACAACAACATGCAGTAACACACAAAGAAGCAACATGCAGCAATGCTAAGCAGCAATGCCACACAGCAGCAACACACAGAAACGCCACACAGCAACAGCACACAGCAATGCCACACAGCAACGACAGGCAGCAACACCATGCATCTAAGCCACACAGCAACAACATGCAGCATCACCACGCAGCATCACCACACAGCAGCACCACACAGCAACACCACGCAGCAACAACATACAGCTACACAACACAGCAACCAAAGACAGCAATACCACATTGCAACAACACGCAGTAACATCACGCAGCAGCAGAATGCAGCAACACCAAACAGCTATGCCACACAGCAACACCACACAGCAACACCACGCAGCAACACCACGCAGCAACACCATGCAGCAACACCAGGCAGCAACTCCATGCAGCAACAACATGTAGCAACAGCATGCAACAACAACATGCAGCAACAACACTCATCAACACAACACAGCAACACACGACAGCAATGCCACACAGCAACAACACACAGTAACACAACGTAGCAACAACACACAGTAACACCATGCAGCAACAACATGCAGCAACTCCGCGAAGAAACAACATGCAGCAACATCACAAAGCAACAACATGCAGCAACAAACGCAGCAACAACAAGCAGCAACGCCATGCAGCAATAGCAGGCAGCAACCCTATGCAACAACACACAGCAATTCCACACAGCAGCACCACACAGCAACACCACACAGCAACACCACGCAGCAACAACATGCAGCAACAGCATGCGTCAACAACACGCAGCTACACAACACAGCAACCAAAGACAGCAACGCCACACTGCAACAACATGCAGTAACACCACGCAGCAGCAGAATGCAGCAACGTCAAACAGCAATGCCAAATAGCAACACCACAAGCAACACCACACAGCAACCAAACACAGCAACACCACACAGCAACAACACACAGCAACACCATGCAGCAACACCACACAGCAACTTCATGCAGCAACCCCTTGCAACAATACCACGCAGCAACATCACGCAGCAACAGCACACAGCAGCAGCACACAGCAATGCCACGGAGCAATGCCAGGCAGCAACAACACACAGCAACAACACGCAGCAACAACACGCAGCAACACCGCACAGCAGCACGATGCAGCAACACCATGCAGGAACTCCACTCAGAAAGGCCACCTAGCAACAACATACAGCAATATCACGTGGCAGCACAACACAACAACAACACACAGCAACAACATGCAGCAATAATACGCAGGAACACCACGCAGCAATGCCTTCAGCAACACCGTGCAGTAGCACCACACAGCAACACCACGCAGGAACATCACACAGCAATGCCACACAGCAACAACACACAGCAACACCACGCAGCAACACGCTGCAACAACATGCAGCAACACCATGCAGCGATGCCACACAGCAATGCCAGGCAGCAACAACACACAGCAACAACAAGTAGCAATAACACGCAGCAACAACACACAGCAACAACAAGCAGCAATAACACGCAGCAACAACACACAGCAACAACAAGCAGCAACAATACGTAGCAACAACACGCAGCAACAACACGCAGCAACAACACGCAGCAACAACATGCAGCAACAACACGCAGCAACAAGATGCAGCAACAACACGCAGCAACAACACGCAGCAACAACACGCAGCAATACACATAGCAACATCATGCAGCAACACCATGCAGCAATGTCAAGCAGCAACGCCATGCAGCAACAACAAGCAGCAACACACGCAGCAGCCACACACAACAACAACATGCAGTAACACACAAAGAAGCAACATGCAGCAATGCTAAGCAGCAATGCCACACAGCAGCAACACACAGAAACGCCACACAGCAACGGCACACAGCAATGCCACACAGCAACGACAGGCAGCAACACCATGCATCTAAGCCACACAGCAACAACACGCAGCATCACCACGCAGCATCACCACACAGCAGCACCACACAGCAGCACCACACAGCAACACCACGCAGTAACAACATGCAGCTACACAACACAGCAACCAAAGACAGCAATACTACATCGCAACAACACGCATTAACACCACACAGCAGCAGAATGCAGCAACACCAAACAGCTATGCCACACAGCAACACCACACAGCAACACCACGCAGCAACACCACGCAGCAACACCATGCAGCAACACCAGGCAGCAATTCCATGCAGCAACAACATGTAGCAACAGCATGCAACAACAACATGCAGCAACAACACGCATCAACACAACACAGCAACACACGACAGCAATGCCACACAGCAACAACACACAGTAACACAACGCATCAACAACACACAGTAACACCATGCAGCAACAACATGCAGCAACAACGTGCAGCAACTCCGTGAAGAAACAACATGCAGCAACATCACGAAGCAACAACATGCAGCAACAAACGCAGCAACAACAAGCAACAACTCCATGCAGCAATAGCAGGCAGCAACCCTATACATCAACACGCAGCAATTCCACACAGCAGCACCACACAGCAACACAACACAGCAACACCACACAGCAACAACATGCAGCAACAGCATGCAGCAACAACACGCAGCTACACAACACAGCAACCAAAGACAGCAACGCCACACTGAAACAGCATGCAGTAACACCTCACAGCAGCAGAATGCAGCAACACCAAACAGCAATGCCAAACAGCAACACCACAAGCAACACCACACAGCAACCAAACACAGCAACACCACACAGCAACACCACACAGCAACACCGTGCAGCAACACCGTGCAGCAACACCATGCAGCAACACCACGCAGCAACACCACGCAGCGACACCAGGCATCAACTCCATGCAGCAACAACATGCAGCAACAGCATGCAACAACAACATGCAGCAACAACACACATCAACACAACACAGCAACACACGACAGCAATGCCACACAGCAACAACACACAGCAACAACGCAGCAACAACACACAGTAACACCATGCAGCAACAACATGCAGCAACACTACGCAGCAAAACCATGCAGCAACACCCACAGCAACTCCGCGAAGAAACAACATGCAGCAACAACAAGCAGCAACACCATGCAGCAATAGTACGCAGCAACCCTATGCAACAACACACAGCAATTCCACGCAGCAGCATCACGCAGCAACGACACACAGCAACGAAATGCAGCAAGGCCACGCAGGAACACCATGCATCAAAGCCAAACAGCAACACCACACAGCAGCACCACACAGCAACACCACACAGCAACACCACACATCAACACCACGCAGCAACAACATGCAGCAACAGCATGCAGCAACAACACCCAGCAACACCACACATCAGCACCACACAGCAACACCACACAGCAACACTACGCAACAACAACATGCAGCAACACTACGCAGCAAAACCATGCAGCAACACCCACAGCAACGCCGCGAAGAAACAACATGCAGCAACAACAAGCAGCAACACCATGCAGCAATAGTACGCAGCAACCCTATGCAACAACACACAGCAATTCCACGCAGCAGCATCACGCAGCAACGACACACAGCAACGAAATGCAGCAAGGCCACGCAGGAACACCATGCATCAAAGCCAAACAGCAACACCACACAGCAGCACCACACAGCAACACCACACAGCAACACCACACATCAACACCACGCAGCAACAACATGCAGCAACAGCATGCAGCAACAACACCCAGCAACACCACACATCAGCACCACACAGCAACACCACACAGCAACACTACGCAACAACAACATGCAGCAACAACATGCAGCAACAACATGCAGCAACAACACACCGCAACAACACGCAGCAACAACATGCAGCAACAACATGCAGCAACGTCATGCAGCAACACCACACAGAATCAATACGCAGCAAAAACATGCAGGAACAACACGCAGCAACAACACACAGCAACACCGTGCAGTAGCACCATGCAGCAACACGACACAGGAACACCACACAGCAATGCCATGCAGCAACAACATACAGCAACACCACGTATCAATGCCAGGCAGCAACAACACACAGCAACAACACACAGCAACAACACACAACAACAACACCTAGTAATGTCACACAGCAAATCCACGCAGCAACAACACACAACAACAACACCCAGCAATACCACGCAGCAACACCACACAGCAACTTCATGCAGCAACCCCATGCAACAATACCACGCAGCAACATCACGCAGCAATGCCACACAGCAGCAGCACACAGCAATGCCACGGAGCAATGCCAGGCAGCAACAACACAGAGCAACAACACACAGCAACAACAAGCAGCAATAACACGCCGCAACAACACGCAGCAACAACACTCAGCAACACCATGCAGTAGCACCATGCAGCAACACGACGCAGGAACACCACACAGCAATGCCACGCAGCAACCACATACAGCAACACCATGCATCAGTGCCAGGCAGCAACAACACACAGCAACAACACGCAGCAACAACACACAGCAACAACACATACTAATGTCACACAGCAAATCCACGCAGCAACAATACACAACTACAACACCCAGCAATACCACGCAGCAACACCACACAGCAACTTCATGCAGCAACGCCATGCAACATTACCATGCAGCAACATCACGCAGCAACACCACACAGCAGCAGCACACAGCAACGCCACGGAACAATGCCAGGCAGCAACAACACACAACAACAACACGCAGCAACAACATGCAGCAACACCGCACAGCAGCACGATGCAGCAACACCATGCAGGAACTCCACTCAGAAATGCCACCTAGCAACAACATACAGCAATATCACGTAGCAGCACAACGCAGCAACAACACACAGAAACAACATGCAGCAACAATACGCAGGAACACCACACAGCAATGCCTACAGCAACACCGTGCAGTAGCACCACACAGCAACACCACGCAGGAACATCACACAGCAATGCCACACAGCAACAACATACAGCAACACCACGCAGCAACACCAGGCAGCAACAACACGCTGCAACAACATGCAGCAACACCATGCAGTGATGCCACACAGCAATGCCACACAGCAACAACATGCAGCAACGCCACAGAACAATGCCAGGCAGCAACAACACACAGCAACAACAAGCAGCAATAACACGCAGCAACAACACACAGCAACAACAAGCACCAATAACACGCAGCAACAACACATAGCAACAACACACAGCAACAACAGGCAGCAACAACACGCAGCAACAACACGCAGCAACAACACGCAGCAACAACACGCAGCAACAACACGCAGCAACTACATGCAGCAACAACACGCAGCAACAACATGCAGCAACAACATGCAGCAACAACACACAGCAACAACACGCAGCAACAACGTGCAGCAATACACATAGCAACATCATGCAGCAACACCATGCAGCAATGTCAAGCAGCAACGCCATGCAGCAACAACAAGCAGTAACACACAAAGAAGCAACATGCAGCAATGTTAAGCAGCAATGCAACACAGCAGCAACACACAGAAACACCACACAGCAACGGCACACAGCAATGCCACACAGCAATGACAGGCAGCAACACCATGCATCTAAGCAACACAGCAACAACACACAGCATCACCACGCAGCATCACCACACGGCAGCACCACACAGCAACACCATCCAGCAACACCACGCAGCAACAACATGCAGCTACACAACACAGCAACCAAAGACAGCAATACCACATTGCAACAACACGCAGTAACACCACGCAGCAGCAGAATGCAGCAACACCAAACAGCAATGCCAAACAGCAACACCACAAGCAACACCACACAGCAACCAAACACAGCAACACCACACAGCAACAACACACAGCAACACCATGCAGCAACACCACGCAGCAACACCACGCAGCGACACCAGGCATCAACTCCATGCAGCAACAACATGCAGCAACAGCATGCAACAACAACATGCAGCAACAACACGCATCAACACAACACAGCAACACACGACAGCAATGCCACACAGCAACACACAGTAACACAACGCAGCAACAACACACAGTAACACCATGCAGCAACAACATGCAGCAACACTACGCAGCAAAACCATGCAGCAACAACATGCAGCAACTCCGTGAAGAAACAACATGCAGCAACATCACAAAGCAACAACATGCAGCAACAAACGCAGCAACAACAAGCAGCAACGCCATGCAGCAATAGCAGGCAGCAACCCTATGCAACAACACACAGCAATTCCACACAGCAGCACCACACAGCAACAACACACAGCAACACCACGCAGCAACAACATGCAGCAACAGCATGCAGCAACAACACGCAGCTACACAACACAGCAACCAAAGACAGCAATGCCACACTGCAACAACACGCAGTAACACCACGCAGCAGCAGAATGCAGCAACACCAAACAGCAATGCCAAACAGCAACACCACAAGCAACACCACACAGCAACCAAACACAGCAACACCACACAGCAACAACACACAGCAACACCATGCAGCAACACCACGCAGCAACACCACGCAGCGACACCAGGCATCAACTCCATGCAGCAACAACATGCAGCAACAGCATGCAACAACAACATGCAGCAACAACATGCATCAACACAACACAGCAACACACGACAGCAATGCCACACAGCAACAACACACAGCAACACAACGCAGCAACAACACACAGTAACACCATACAGCAACAACATGCAGCAACACTACGCAGCAAAACCATGCAGCAACACCCACAGCAACTCCGCGAAGAAACAACACGCAGCAACAACAAGCAGCAACAACATGCAGCAATAGCACGCAGCAACCCTATGCAACAACACACAGCAATTCCACGCAGCAGCATCACGCAGCAACTCCACGCAGTAACAACACGCAGCAATAACACACCGCAACAACACGAAGCAACGACATGCAGCAACAACATGCAGCAACATCATGCAGCAACAACACACAGCAACGAAATGCAGCAAGGCCACGCAGGAACACCATGCATCAAAGCCACACAGCAACAACACACAGCATCACCACGCAGCAACACCACACAGCAGCACCACACAGCAACACCACACAGCAACACCACACAGCAACAACATGCAGCAACAGCATGCAGCAACAACACGTAGCAACACAACACAGCAACACCACACACCAGCACCACACAGCAACACCACACAGCAACACCACGCAGCTACAACATGCAGCAACAACATGCAGCAACAACATGCAGCAACAACACACCGCAACAACACGCAGCAACGACATGCAGCAACAACATGCAGCAACGTCATGCAGCAACACCACACAGAATCAATACGCAGCAACAACATGCAGGAACAACATGTAGCAACAACACGCAGCAACACCGTGCAGTAGCACCATGCAGCAACACGACACAGGAACACCACACAGCAATGCCATGCAGCAACAACATACAGCAACACCATGCATCAATGCCAGGCAGCAACAACACACAGCAACAACACACAGCAACAACACACAGCAACAACACCTAGTAATGTCACACAGCAAATCCACGCAGCAACAACACACAACAACAACACCCAGCAATACCACGCAGCAACACCACACAGCAACTTCATGCAGCAACCCCATGCAACAATACTACACAGCAACATCTCGCAGCAATGCCACACAGCAGCAGCACACAGCAACGCCACGGAGCAACGCCAGGCAGCAACAACACAGAGCAACAACACACAGCAACAACAAGCAGCAATAACACGCCGCAACAACACGCAGCAACAGCACTCAGCAACACCATGCAGTAGCACCATGCAGCAACACGACGCAGGAACACCACACAGCAATGCCACGCAGCAACCACGTACAGCAACACCATGCATCAGTGCCAGGCAGCAACAACACACAGCAACAACACGCAGCAACAACACACAGCAACAACACATACTAATGTCACACAGCAAATCCACGCAGCAACAATACACAACTACAACACCCAGCAATACCACGCAGCAACACCACACAGCAACTTCATGCAGCAACGCCATGCAACATTACCATGCAGCAACATCACGCAGCAACACCACACAGCAGCAGCACACAGCAACGCCACGGAACAATGCCAGGCAGCAACAACACACAACAACAACACGCAGCAACAACATGCAGCAACACCGCACAGCAGCACGATGCAGCAACACCATGCAGGAACTCCACTCAGAAATGCCACCTAGCAACAACATACAGCAATATCACGTAGCAGCACAACGCAGCAACAACACACAGAAACAACATGCAGCAACAATACGCAGGAACACCACGCAGCAATGCCTACAGCAACACCGTGCAGTAGCACCACACAGCAACACCACGCAGGAACATCACACAGCAATGCCACACAGCAACAACATACAGCAACACCACGCAGCAACACCAGGCAGCAACAACACTGCAACAACATGCAGCAACACCATGCAGTGATGCCACACAGCAATGCCACACAGCAACAACATGCAGCAACGCCACAGAACAATGCCAGGCAGCAACAACACACAGCAACAACAAGCAGCAATAACACGCAGCAACAACACACAGCAACAACAAGCACCAATAACACGCAGCAACAACACATAGCAACAACACACAGCAACAACAGGCAGCAACAACACGCAGCAACAACACGCAGCAACAACACGCAGCAACAACACGCAGCAACAACACGCAGCAACTTCATGCAGCAACAACACGCAGCAACAACATGCAGCAACAACATGCAGCAACAACACACAGCAACAACACGCAGCAACAACGTGCAGCAATACACATAGCAACATCATGCAGCAACACCATGCAGCAATGTCAAGCAGCAACGCCATGCAGCAACAACAAGCAGTAACACACAAAGAAGCAACATGCAGCAATGTTAAGCAGCAATGCAACACAGCAGCAACACACAGAAACACCACACAGCAACGGCACACAGCAATGCCACACAGCAATGACAGGCAGCAACACCATGCATCTAAGCAACACAGCAACAACACACAGCATCACCACGCAGCATCACCACACGGCAGCACCACACAGCAACACCATCCAGCAACACCACGCAGCAACAACATGCAGCTACACAACACAGCAACCAAAGACAGCAATACCACATTGCAACAACACGCAGTAACACCACGCAGCAGCAGAATGCAGCAACACCAAACAGCAATGCCAAACAGCAACACCACAAGCAACACCACACAGCAACCAAACACAGCAACACCACACAGCAACAACACACAGCAACACCATGCAGCAACACCACGCAGCAACACCACGCAGCGACACCAGGCATCAACTCCATGCAGCAACAACATGCAGCAACAGCATGCAACAACAACATGCAGCAACAACACGCATCAACACAACACAGCAACACACGACAGCAATGCCACACAGCAACACACAGTAACACAACGCAGCAACAACACACAGTAACACCATGCAGCAACAACATGCAGCAACACTACGCAGCAAAACCATGCAGCAACAACATGCAGCAACTCCGTGAAGAAACAACATGCAGCAACATCACAAAGCAACAACATGCAGCAACAAACGCAGCAACAACAAGCAGCAACGCCATGCAGCAATAGCAGGCAGCAACCCTATGCAACAACACACAGCAATTCCACACAGCAGCACCACACAGCAACACCACACAGCAACACCACGCAGCAACAACATGCAGCAACAGCATGCAGCAACAACACGCAGCTACACAACACAGCAACCAAAGACAGCAATGCCACATTGCAACAACACGCAGTAACACCACGCAGCAGCAGAATGCAGCAACACCAAACAGCAATGCCAAACAGCAACACCACAAGCAACACCACACAGCAACCAAACACAGCAACACCACACAGCAACAACACACAGCAACACCATGCAGCAACACCACGCAGCAACACCACGCAGCGACACCAGGCATCAACTCCATGCAGCAACAACATGCAGCAACAGCATGCAACAACAACATGCAGCAACAACATGCATCAACACAACAGAGCAACACACGACAGCAATGCCACACAGCAACAACACACAGCAACACAACGCAGCAACAACACACAGTAACACCATACAGCAACAACATGCAGCAACACTACGCAGCAAAACCATGCAGCAACACCCACAGCAACTCCGCGAAGAAACAACACGCAGCAACAACAAGCAGCAACAACATGCAGCAATAGCACGCAGCAACCCTATGCAACAACACACAGCAATTCCACGCAGCAGCATCACGCAGCAACTCCACGCAGTAACAACACGCAGCAATAACACACCGCAACAACATGAAGCAACGACATGCAGCAACAACATGCAGCAACATCATGCAGCAACAACACACAGCAACGAAATGCAGCAAGGCCACGCAGGAACACCATGCATCAAAGCCACACAGCAACAACACACAGCATCACCACGCAGCAACACCACACAGCAGCACCACACAGCAACACCACACAGCAACACCACACAGCAACAACATGCAGCAACAGCATGCAGCAACAACACGTAGCAACACAACACAGCAACACCACACACCAGCACCACACAGCAACACCACACAGCAACACCACGCAGCTACAACATGCAGCAACAACATGCAGCAACAACATGCAGCAACAACACACCGCAACAACACGCAGCAACGACATGCAGCAACAACATGCAGCAACGTCATGCAGCAACACCACACAGAATCAATACGCAGCAACAACATGCAGGAACAACATGTAGCAACAACACGCAGCAACACCGTGCAGTAGCACCATGCAGCAACACGACACAGGAACACCACACAGCAATGCCATGCAGCAACAACATACAGCAACACCATGCATCAATGCCAGGCAGCAACAACACACAGCAACAACACACAGCAACAACACACAGCAACAACACCTAGTAATGTCACACAGCAAATCCACGCAGCAACAACACACAACAACAACACCCAGCAATACCACGCAGCAACACCACACAGCAACTTCATGCAGCAACCCCATGCAACAATACTACACAGCAACATCTCGCAGCAATGCCACACAGCAGCAGCACACAGCAACGCCACGGAGCAACGCCAGGCAGCAACAACACAGAGCAACAACACACAGCAACAACAAGCAGCAATAACATGCAGCAACAACAAGCAGCAACAATACACAGCAACAACAAGCAGCAACAACACGCAGCAACAACACGCAGCAACGACATGCAGCAACAACACGCAGCAACAATATGCAGCAACAACAGGCAGCAACAACACACAGCATCAACATGCAGCAACAGCATGCAGCAACAACACGCAGCAACAACATGCAGCAACACGATGCAGCAATGCCTACAGCAACACTGCACAGCAGCACGATGCAGCAACACCATGCAGGCACTCCACTCAGCAATGACACATAGCAACAACATACAGCAATATCATGCAGCAACAACATGCAGCAACATCACGCAGCAACACCATGCAGCAACAACATGCAGCAACAACATGCAGCAACAACACGTAGTAATGTCACACTGCAAATCCACGCAGCAACAACACCCAGCAATACCACGCAGCAACTTCATGCAGCAAACCCAAGCAACAATACCACGCAGCAACTTCATGCAGCAAACCCAAGCAACAATACCACGCAGCAACATCACGCAGCAACGCCAGACAGCAACAACACACAGTAACACTATGCAGCAACAACATGCAGCAAAGCAACACAGCAACATCAGCTGGAAATGCCACACAGCAACATCACACATTAAATTCATGCAGCAACCCCAATGCAACAATACCACGCAGCAACATCACGCAGCAATGCCACACAGCAGCAGCACACAGCAACGCCACGGAGCAACGCCAGGCAGCAACAACACACGGCAACAACACGCAGCAACAACACACAGCAAGAACACATAGTAATGTCACACAGCAAATCCACCCAGCAACAACACACAACAACAACACGCAGCAACACAACACAGCAACACCACACAGCAACTTCATGCAGCAACCCCATGCAACAACACCACGCAGCAACATCACGCAGCAACGCCACACAGCAGCAAACAGCAACGCCACGGAGCAATGCCAGGCAGCAACAACACACAGCAACAACACACAGCAACAACACGCAGCAATAACATGCAGCAACAACAAGCAGCAACAATACACAGCAACAACAAGCAGCAACAACACGCAGCAACAACATGCAGCAACGACATGCAGCAACAACACGCAGCAACAATATGCAGCAACAACATGCAGCATCAACACGCAGCACCAGCATGCAGCAACAACACGCAGCAACAACATGCAGCAACACGATGCAGCAATGCCTACAGCAACACTGCACAGCAGCACATGCAGCAACACCATGCAGGCACTCCACTCAGCAATGCCACATAGCAACATCATGCACCAACAACACTCAGCAACACCAGGCAGCAACAACACACAGCAACAACACACAGCAACAACAACATGCAGCAACAACAAGCAGCAACAATACACAGCAACAACAAGCAGCAACAAAATGCAGCAACAACACGCAGCAACAACACGCAGCAACGACATGCAGCAACAACATGCAGCAACAATATGCAGCAACAACACGCAGCAACAACATGCAGCAACACGATGCAGCAATGCCTACAGCAACACTGCACAGCAGCACGCGCAGCAACACCATGCACGCACTCCACTCAAAAATGCCACATAACAACATCATGCAGCAACAACACTCAGCAACACCAGGCAGCAACAACACACAGCAACAACACACAGCAACAACAACACGCAGCAAAAACACGCAGCAACAACACATAGCAACAACACGTAGCAACAATATGCAGCAAATCCATGCAGCAACAACACGCAGCAACAACACGCAGCAACTCCACACAGCAACAACACATAGCTTCAGCACACAGCAACATCACGCAGCAACACCACGCAGCAACAACACGCAGCAACAACATGCAGCAACAACACATAGTAATGTCACGCTGCAAATCCACACAGCAACAACATGCAACAACACCCAGCAATACCACGCACCAACACCACACAGCAACTTCATGCAGCAAACTCATGCAACAATACCACGCAGCAACATCACGCAGCAACGCCACACAGCAACAACACACAGCAACACCAGACAGCAACAACACACAGCAACACCACGCAGCAACAACATGCAGCAACAGCATGCAGCAACAACACGCAGCTACACAACACAGCAACCAAAGACAGCAACGCCACACTGCAACAACACGCAGTAACACCACGCAGCAGCAGAATGCAGCAACACCAAACAGCAATGCCAAACAGCAACACCACAAGCAACACCACACAGCAACAAAACACAGCAACACCACACAGCAACAACACACAGCAACACCACGCAGCAACACCACGCAGCAACACCACGCAGCAACAGCATGCAACAACAACATGCAGCAACAACACGCATCAACACAACACAGCAACACACGACAGCAACGCCACACTGCAACAACACGCAGTAACACCACGCAGCAGCAGAATGCAGCAACACCAAACAGCAATGCCAAACAGCAACACCACAAGCAACACCACACAACAACAAAACACAGCAACACCACACAGCAACAACACACAGCAACACCACGCAGCAACACCACGCAGCAACACCACGCAGCAACAGCATGCAACAACAACATGCAGCAACAACACGCATCAACACAACACAGCAACACACGACAGCAATGCCACACAGCAACAACACACAGCAACACAACGCAGCAACAACACACAGTAACACCATGCAGAAACAACACGCAGCAACAACAAGCAGCAACATCATGCAGCAACACCCACAGCAACTCCGCGAAGAAATAACACGCAGCAACAACAATCAGCAACACCATGCAGCAATAGCACGCAGCAACCCTATGCAACAACACACAGCAATTCTACGCAGCAGCATCACGCAGCAACTCCACGCAGTAACAACACGTAGCAACAAAATGCAGCAACATCATGCAGCAACGACACACAGCAACGAAATGCAGCAAGGCCACGCAGGAACACCATGCATCAAAGCCACACAGCAACAACACACAGCATCACCACGCAGCAACACCACACAGCAGCACCACACAGCAACACCACACAGCAACACCACGCAGCAACACCACACAGCAACACCACACAGCTACAACATGCAGCAACAACATGCAGCAACAACATGCAGCAACAACACACCGCAACACGCAGCAACAACATGCAGCAACAACATGCAGCAACGTCACGCAGCAACACCACACAGCATCAATACGCAGCAACAACATGCAGTAACAACACGCAGCAACAACACGCAGCAACACCGTGCAGTAGCACCATGCAGCAACACGACACAGGAACACCACACAGCAATGCCATGCAGCAACAACATACAGCAACACCACTCATCAATGCCAGGCAGCAACAACACACAGCAACAGCACACAGCAACAACACACAACAACAACACCTAGTAATGTCACACAGCAAATCCACGCAGCAACAACACACAGCAACAACACACAGCAATAACATGCAGCAACAACAAGCAGCAACAATACACAGCAACAACAAGCAGCAACAACATGCAGCAACAGCACGCAGCAACGACATGCAGCAACAACATGCAGCAATAATATGCAGCAACAACAGGCAGCAACAACACGCAGCATCAACATGCAGAAACAGCATGCAGCAACAACATGCAGCAACACGATGCAGCAATGCCTACAGCAACACTGCACAGCAGCACGACGCAGCAACAACATGCAGGCACTCCACTCAGCAATGCCACATAGCAACAACATACAGCAATATCATGCAGCAACAACAGGCAGCAACACCAGGCATCAACAACACACAGCAACAACATGCAGCAACAACACGCAGCAACAACACGCAGCAACAACACGTAGCAACAACACGCAGCAACAACATGCAGCAACTCCACACAGCAACAACACACAGCTTCAGCACGCAGCAACATCATGCAGCAACACCACGCAGCAACAACACACAGCAACAACATGCAGCAACAACACATAGTAATGTCACACTGCAAGTCCACACAGCAACAACACGCAACAACAACACCCAGCAATACCACACAGCAACATCACACAGCAACTTCATGCAGCAAACCCATGCAACAATACCACGCAGCAACATCACGCAGCAACACCACACATCTACAACACACAGCAACGCCACGGAGCAACGCCAGACAGCAACAACACACAGCAACACCATGCAGCAACAGCATGCGGCAACGCCCTGGAAAATCAAAATGCGGCAACAACACACAGCAACACCACACAGCAACACCACACAGCAACATTAGGCAGCAACTCCATGCAGTAACAACAAATAGCAACAGCATACAACAACAACATGCAGCACAACATGCAGCAACACAACACAGCAACATACGACAGCAATGCCACACAGAACACCACACAGTAACACCACGCAGCAAAACATACCGTAACACAGTGGAACAACAACACGCAGCAACGTCCAGCATCAATGTCATGCAGTAACAACAAGCAGCAACACACACAGCAGCAACACACAGCAACAACATGCAGTAACACACGCAGAAACAACATGCAGCAATGCTAAGCAGCAATGCCACACAGCAGCAACATGCAGAAACGTCACACGGCAACGGTACCCAGCAACGGCACACAGCAATGCCACACAGCAATGACAGGCAGCAACACCACACAGCAATGACACACAGCAACAAAACGCAGCAAGGCCACGCAGGAACACCTTGCATCAAAGCTACACAGCAACAACATGTAGCATCACCACGCAGCAACACCACACAGCAGCACCACACAGCAACACCACACAGCAACAACACGCAGCACCATCATGCAGCAACACGATGCAGCAACACCACGTAGCAACAACATACAGCAACACGCAGAAACAACATGCAGCAACAACACACAGCAACACCACGTAACAACAACACGCAGCAACAGCGCGCAGTAACAACACACAGGAACAACATGCAGGAACAACAAGCACCAACACCACACAGCAACACCACGCAGCAACAAGACGCAGCACCATCATGCAGCAACACCATGCAGCAACGCTACAGGGCAACACAACACAGTGACAACATAAAGCAACAACATTCAGGAACAACACATAGTAACAACATGCAGTAACAACACGCAGCAGCAACAAGCAGCAACAACATGCTGCAACAACACGCAGCAACGCCACGCAGCAACACCATGCATCAATGTCACGCAGCAACAAAACACAGCAACGCCACGCAGCAATGCCACGCAGCAACACCATGCAGCAACAACACGCAGCAACAACATGCAGCAACAACACGCAGCAAACATACGCAGTGACAGCACTCAGTAACAGCAAACAGCAACAGCACGCAGCTACAACATGCAGCAACAACACGCAGCAACAAAATGCAGCAACAACACACAGCAACAAAATGCAGCAACAACACGCAGCAACAACATGCAGCAATGTCACGCAGCAACACCATGCAGCAACTCCACACAGCAATGCCATGCAGCAACAACACGCAGCAACAATACTCAGTGACAGCACGCAGCAACAACATGCATCAACTCCACACAGCAACGCCATGCAGCAACAACACGCAGCAACAACATGTAGCAACAACACACAGCAACAACATGCAGCAATGCCATGCAGCAACAACACGCAGCAACAACACGCAGCAATGTCATGCTGCAATGTCATGCAGTAACAACACGCAGCAACATGCAGCAACAACACACAGCAATACCACGCAGCAAAGTCACACAGCAACAACACGCAGCAACATCATGCAGCAACAACATGCATCAACACCACACAGCAACCCCACATAGCAACAACATGCATAAACACCACACAGCAACAACATGCAGCAACAACATGCAGCAAAGTCACGAAGCAAAGTCACGCAGCAACAACACGCAGCAACAACATGCAGCAACAACATGCGGCAACAACACACGTCAACACCATGCAGCAACACCACGCAGCAACAACACGCAGCAACAACACGCAGCAACACCACGCAGCAACAACACGCAGCAACAACACGCAGCAACATCACGCAGCAACACCATGCAGCAACACAATGCTGCAACAACACACAGCAACATCACACAGCAACAACACGCAGCAACACCATGCAGCAACACCACGCAGCAACACCACTCAGCAACACCACTCAGCAACCACCACACAGTAACATCATGCGGCAACATCATGCAGCAACACAACAGAGCAACACAACACAGTGACAACATAAAGTAACAACATGCAGTAACAACACACAGCAACAACACGCAGTAACAAAACGCAGCAACAACAAGCAGCAACAACATGTAGCAACAACACACTGCAACAACATGCAGCAACACCACGCAGCAATGCCACGCAGCAACAACACGCAGCAGCAACATGCAGCAATGTCACGCTGCAATGCCACGCAGTAACAACACGCAGCAACATGCAGCAACAACACGCAGCAATGTCATGCAGCAACAACATGCATCAACACCACACAGCATCCCCACATAGCAACAACATGCATAAACACTACACAGCAACAACATGCAGGAACACTGTGCAGCAGCACCATGCATCAACACCAATAGCAACAACACGCAGCAACACCCACAGCAACACCGCGCAGCGGTACCACACAGCAACACCACACAGCAAAGCCATGCAGCAACAACACACAGCAACACCCACAGCAACACCAAACAGCAACTCTGCGCAGCAACAACATGCAGCAATGCAACACAGCAACACGACACAGTAACAACATGCAGCAACAATACACTGCAACAACATGCAGCAACAACACACTGCAACAACATGCAGCAACACCACGCAGCAATGCCACGCAGCAACAGCATGCAGCAACAACACGCAGCAATGCCATGCAGCAAGAACATGCAGCAAAAGCACACAGCAAGAACACGCAGCAACAACACGCAGCAACAACACGCAGCAACACGCAGCAACAACACGCAGCAACACCACGCAGCAACAACACGCAGCAACGCCGTGCAGTAGCACCACAAAGCAACACCACACAGGAACATCACACAGCAATGCCACGCAGCAACAACATACAGCAACATCACGCAGCAACACCATGCAACAACGCCAGGCAGCAATAACACACAGCAACAACACACAGCAACATCACACAGCAACAACACGCAGCAACAACACGCAGCAACAACACGCAGCAACAACACGCAGCAACAACACGCAGCAACAACACACAGCAACACCACGCAGCCACACCACCCAGCAACCACCACACAGTAACATCACGCAGCAACATCATGCAGCAACACAACAGAGCAACACGACACAGTGACAACATAAAGCAACAACATGCAGTAACAATACACAGCAACAACACGCAGTAACAACACGCAGCAACAACATGCAGCAACACCACGCAGCAACACCACGCAGCAACACCACGCAGCAACACCACGCAGCAACACTACACAGCAAAGCCACACAGCAATGCCACACAGCAAAGCCACACAGCAATGCCACACAGCAATGCCACACAGCAATGCCACACAGCAACAACATACAGCAACATCACGCAGCAACACCATGCAGGAACGCCACACAGCAACAACATGCAGCAACAACACGCTGCAACAACACACAGCAACTCCACGCAGCAACAACACACAGCAACAACACATTGTAACATCACACAGCAACTCCACACAGCAACTCCACGCAGCAACAACACACAGCAACTCCACGCAGCAACATCACGTAGCAACGCCATGCAGCAATGCCACAGAGCAACAACACGCAGCAACACCACGCAGCAACGCCAGGCAGCAACAACACACAGCAATAACACGCACCAATGCCACACAGCAACAACACGCAGCAACACCACGCAGCATCGCCAGGCAGCAACAACACACAGCAACAACACGCAGCAACAACATGCAGCAATGCCTACAGCAACACCGCACAGCAGCACGATGCAGCAACACCATGCAGGAATGCCACTCAGCAATGCCACACAGCAACAACACAGAGCAACAGCATGCAGCAACAACACGCAGCAACAACACGCACCAATGCCTACAGCAACACCGCGCAGCAGCATGACACAGCAACACCATGCAGGAACGCCACTCAGCAATGCCACACAGCAACAACATGCAGCAATATCACGCAGCAACACCAGACAGCAACGACACGCAGCAACATCACGCAGCAACATCTCACAGCAACACCACGCAGCAACAACATGCAGCAATACCATGCAGCAACAACATGCAGCAATACCACGCAGCAACGTCACGCAGTAATGTCACACAGCAACACCACGCAGCAACACCATGCAACAACAACATGCAGCAACACCACACAGCAACCACCACACAGTAACATCATGCAGCAACATCATGCAGCAACGCAACAGAGCAACACGACACAGTGACAAAGTAAAGCAACAGCATGCAGTAACAACATGCAGCAACAACAAGCAGTAACAACATGCAGCAACAACACCCTGCAACAACACGCAGCCACACCATGCAGCAACTCCATGCAGCAACAACATGCAGCAACAATATGCCACGACAGCACGCAGCAATACCACGCAGCAACACCACGCAGCAACACCACGCAGCAACACCACGCAGCAACACCATGCAGCAACACCACGCAGCAAAGCCACACAGCAAAGCCACACAGCAAAGCCACACAGAAATGCTACACAGCAATGCCACACAGCAACAACATACAGCAACATCACGCAGCAACACCATGCAGGAACGCCACACAGCAACAACATGCAGCAACAACACGCTGCAACAACACGCAGCAACTCCACGCAGCAACAACACACAGCAACAACACACAGCAACATCACACAGCAACTCCACACAGCAACTCCACGCAGCAACAATACACAGCAACTCCACGCAGCAACATCACGTAGCAACGCCATGCAGCAATGCCACAGAGCAACAACACGCAGCAACGCCACGCAGCAACGCCAGGCAGCAACAACACACAGCAATAACACGCACCAATGCCTACAGCAACACCACGCAGCAGCACGATGCAGCAACACCATGCAGGAATGCCACTCAGCAATGCCACACAGCAACAACACAGAGCAACAGCATGCAGCAACAACACGCAGCAACAACATGCACCAATGCCTACAGCAACACCGCGCAGCAGCATGACGCAGCAACACCATGCAGGAATGCCACTCAGCAATGCCACACAGCAGCAACATGCAGCAATATCACGCAGCAACACCAGACAGCAACAACACGCAGCAACATCATGCAGCAACATCTCACAGCAACAACACGCAGCAACAACATGCAGCAATACCATGCAGCAACGTCACACAGTAATGTCACACAGCAACACCACGCAGCAACACCATGCAGCAATACCATGCAGCAACAACATGCAGCAATACCACGCAGCAACGTCACGCAGTAATGTCACACAGCAACACCACGCAGCAACACCATGCAACAACAACATGCAGCAACACCACACAGCAACCCCACATAGCAACAACATGTATAAACACCACACAGCAACAACACACAGCAACAATGCGCAGCAGCACCATGCATCAACACCACACAGCAACAACAAGCAGCAACGCCCACAGCAACACTGCTCAGCAACACCGCGCAGCAGTACCACACAGCAACACCACACAGCAACTCCATGCAGCAACAACATACAGCAACAGCCACAGCAACACCACACAGCAACACCACAAAGCAACAACATGCAGCAACGCAACACAGCAACACGACACAGTAACAACATGCAGCAACAACACACAGCAACAACACGCAGCAACAACACGCAGCAAAGTCATGCAGCAAAGTCACGCAGCAAAGTCACACAGCAAAATCATGCAGCAAAGTCACGGAGCAACAACACGCAGCAACACCACGCAGCAACACCATGCAGCAACACCATGCAGCAACTCCACACAGCCACTCCACACAGCAACACCACGCAGCAACACCATGCAGCAACACCATGCAGCAACACCACACAGCCACTCCACACAGCAACACCATGCAGCAACACCATGCAGCAACCACCACACAGTAATATCACACAGCAACATCACGCAGCAACAACATGCATCAACACCACACAGCAACACCACGCAGCAACACCACGCAGCAACACCACGCAGCAACATCACGCAGCAACACCACAGCAATACCCACAGCAACACCGCGCAGCAGCACCATGCAGCAACGCCCACAGCAACAACACACAGCAGCACCACACAGCAATACCCACAGCAACACCGCACAGCAGTACCACACAGCAACAACATACAGCAAAGCCACACAGAAATTCCACGCAGCAATAACACACAGCAACACCCACAGCAATACCCACAGCAACAGCATGCAGCAACAACATGCAGCAACACAACACAGCAACACCAGGCAGCAATGCCACAAAGCAACAACATGCAGCAATGCAACACAGCAACACAACACAGTAACAATGTGCAGCAACAACACACAGCAACAACACACAGCAACGCCACACAGCAACAACATGCAGCAAAGACACGCAGAAACTCCACGCAGCAACAACACACAGCAACACCCACAGCAACACCACACAGCAACACCACACAGCAACACCACACAGCAACACCCACAGCAACACCGCGCAGCAACAACATGCAGCAACAACACGCAGCAACACCATGCAGCAACACCAGACAGCAACGCCACACAGCAACAACATACAGCAACTCAACACAGCAACACCACACAGTAACAGCCTGCAGCAACAACATGCAGCAACAACAAGGAAAGTGTGCAACTTCTGCCCCTCATGGGGAGGAGGTTCTGTCCTCCTGATTGGCCAGCAGACCTGGTAGTGTCAGAGCTGCGTAGTGGACATTGTCAGGACTGCTAGCAGGGCCAGGACCAAGACCTCAATGGACCTTGGTCTTAGGTAAGTCAAGGCTATTGTGTGGGGAGGGATCCAGCACCTTAGGTTGGGGGTGGGGTGGAGGAGGAGGTTGCAAAAGCCCCCCCCTCCCCTCAGAATTTAGGACCCCTTTCCTTCCCGCTCTTCTAAAAAGTTCTTTGAAGGAAGGGGCTGCCCACTCCTGCCTGCCTACCCATGCCATGGTAATGGTGTGGGCAGCATAATAATGGGAACCAGCTCAAATGACCTTTAATTATTTATTTAAAACGGCTGATGGGCAGCTGATTTTGACGCCTGCCAACCTCCCCCCTCCCCCCACTCCCGTATTACTGGAGGTAGCTTGGGGGTGGATGAGAAGATGGAGGGCAAGCCATCCCTCATATTTTATGTGCCCTCCCCACCCCCGTGCCCAGTGGTGGGGTCAATAAACTCCAGCCCCATTATTTTGAAGGCCTCTATCAAATTCCCTCTCAACATTCTCTACCTTGAGGAGAACAGCCCCAGCTTCTGCAAACTATCCACATAGTCAAAGTCCCTCATCTCTGGAACCATTCTGGTAAATCCTTTCTGCATTATGTTCTGCTTCCATCTAAGCTGGTAACAGTGCTGCCTCATTTCATGTCATTGACAAACTTGAATATGTGGCTTCCTTTCCCATCATCTAAGTCTTTAATAAATACAGTGACTAGTTGACGCCCCAAACAGATCCCTGTGCGACCCTACATCCTGCAAATTAAAGTACTTTCCTGTAGATCTAATGAACTGTGTTACCTTGGCAAGCCAGCAGCCTATGAATTACATAAATGACTTGCATTATGCAAGAATGGCCAGTGAACTGACTGAGCTGCCTGAAGTCACCTGTTGCCTCTTAGAATGAGCCAATGACCAAGAAATGAAGACGGTGGTGAGTTTCTCAGCTCCAGTCCTATTTAGCGAGGAAGATTGCAAGTTTCCCTGGAAGATGGTTCATAAATATTCCAAGGCTTCTGCGGTGAAACATCGTCTCCTAATCCCAGCTCCAGGTAGATCTCCAAATAAAATCATTCGATGGCTGAGTATCTGCAGGTAATTAGTATAGACGTTGAATAACAACCCAGGTAGAGATGGATAATGGCAAGAAAAACTGGGCAGGCGCCAATGCAAAGTGTGAGCCAATATAAAGTGACAGATACCAGCAAACTAAAACTCACAATGAGTAAATGAACACAAGAGGGAAAGACCCCTACCCACCCCCCCCCCCCCACCACCTGAATATCTTTCCCTAACATTGGGAGTCACTCGCTTTTTATTATGGTAGTCCAGGTAGTGCCAAAAATGAAAACCTACAAGGCAATACCGTCCAGGTCTAAAGTCGAGCTCAAACCTATAGTAATACCTCAAAGAATTAATTGAGGGAGAAGAAATGAAACCTGGTTTGGTTTGTGTCCAGGGCAGGTACCATCAGACAGAATATATCATTACAAAAATTCCTGCACAGAAAGAGGGCAGTCAGTCCATCTTGCATGTGCGAGCTCTTTGGGGGAGCAGTCTTGTTTAGATCCACATCCCTGCTTCAAGCCTACAGGAACTTCAGCATGTTCAATTCCCACATAATCCTTAAAAATATAAAAATACAGTAACTAAAATGAAAATTTTAGATTTAACACATTAGCATAGCATCTTTATAAGATAGCTTTGAGATAGCTTAATTTGATTCAAAACTCTTTATTGAAGAAAAAAAAGTTTATATAAATGTGCAGATAGCATGTAGACCCACTAGATGGCAATGTTGTTTCACCAAAGATAGCAGCCTGTTTATTTAACGGAGACAGAATGTATAAACAACGCTTTCAAATGGGCCATAACGCTTAAAATTTAACTGTTTGAGTCTGGGGTGAGAATTCTCCCCTAATCACAGCCAACATGGGAGATTCCTTTCTTTTCCATGGGCATCATGTGTCATTCTCTCTAAAGAAGCAGTTAACTGTTGGAGAACTGATTCTGGACTAGGATACTGGTCCAATCAAAGGCGGGTCAGAGAGAATAGATGAACCGGAGGGTTTGCTAACCTACCCAAGAGCTGCTTCCTGGTAGGTTTGTGGTTGCTAGTGGATAAACTTCCTGTCAACTTTACATAAAACAGGTAAGTTCTCACTCAGGCTCAGAACTTAAAATACCTATAAAAATCCTCTCCCTGACATACGAACATATGAATCAGGAGGGGGAGTCAGTCCATCAGCCCCTTGACAAAAACAGAATTACCTGGAAAAACTCAGCAGGTCTGGCAGCATCGGCGGAGAAGAAAAGAGTTGACGTTTCGAGTCCTCATGACCCTTCAACAGTTCTGTCGAAGGGTCATGAGGACTCGAAACGTCAACTCTTTTCTTCTCCGCCGATGCTGCCAGACCTGCTGAGTTTTTCCAGGTAATTCTGTTTTTGTTCTGGATTTCCAGCATCCGCAGTTTTTTTGTTTTCAGCCCCTTGAGCCTGCTCTGCCATTCAATAAAGCCATGGCTGATCTGATTGTAACCTCAACCCCACATTCCTGCCTGGCCCCAATAATCTTTCACCTCCACCCCACTTGTTAATCAAGAATCTATCTAGCTCTGCCTCAAAAATATTCAAAGGTTCTGCTTCCACTGCCTTTTGAGAAAGAGAATTCCAAAGACTCACAACCCTCTGACAGAAAAAAAATTCCCCTCATCTCTGTCCTAAATGGGCCACCCCTTATTTTTAAACAGTGACCCCTGGTCCTAGATTCTCCTACAAGAGGAAACATCCTCTCCACATCCACCCTGTCAAGACCCCTCAGGATCTTAAAGGTTTTGATCAAGTCACCTCTTACCCTCCTAAATTCCAGTGGATACAAACTTAACCTGCCCAGTCTTTCCTCATAAGACAACCCACACATTCCTGGTTTTGGTCTAGTAAACCTTCTCTGAACTGCTTCTAAAGCATTTACATCTTTCCCTTAAATAAGGAGACCAGTACTGTACACAATGCTCCAGATATGGTCTTACCAATTCCCTGTACAACTGAAGCACATAACCTCCCTACTTTTGTAATCAATTCCCCTCAAAATAAATGATAACATTCTATTAGCTTTCCTAATTACCTGCTGTACCTGCATAATAACCTTTTGTGACTCATGCACTAGGACACCCAGATCCCTCTGAATCTCAGAGCTCTGCAATCTCTCACCATTTAGATAATAAGCTGCTTTTTTACTCTTCCTGCCAAAATGAATGATTCCACATTTGCCCACATTATACTCCATTTGCCAGATCTTTGCCCTCTCATTTAACCTATCTATGTCACTCTGTAGCCTCCTTACATCTATCTTTGTGTCGTCAGCAAATTTAGCCACCATTCCTTCAGTCCCTTCATCCAAGTCACTTATATAAAGTGTAAAAAGTTGAGGCCCCAGCACTGATCCCTGTGGCACATACCACTCATCACAATCTTGCCAACCAGAAAAAGACCCATTTATGCCAACTCTATGCTTCCTGTTAGCTAGCCAATCTCGTATCCATGCCAATATGTTACCCCCTACACAGTGAGCTTTTATTTTCCACAACAGTCTTTAATGTGCCACCTTGTCAAATGCCTTCTGAAAATCTAAGTACAGCACATCCACTGGCTCCCCTTTATCCACAGCACATGTGACTCCTTCAAAACACTCCAAGTGCAGGATGTTTAGATCAGCGTGCAGGTGTGCGATCACCTGGCCCGGGGAAGCAGCCGGGGAACAGACCTCTGCTCACGATCAGCCCCCACCGCTCAGCGCTGCCAGGGTGGGGGCAGGGGGAGGGTGGGCGCTGACATAAGCGAGGGTGGGGGGAGCGTGGAATGAAAGCTCCCTGAAGGCAGAGAGCTGTCTCAGGGAGCTGAAGAATTCAAAACCAATAAATAAAGATTTTGAAATCTGGAAAAAAAATGTCCACACATCAGAATCAGTCACCTGAACATGTACAGGATGAAGATTCTGTCCACACATTTTTAGTTTTTAATTTAATAATGGAAACTTCATCCCGCCCTTGGATGAGGTTTGATCAAAAATGCAAAGTCTGCCTGGCAGACTCACCCATCCGCCAACCGTAAGTTTGGATGGACCACAAAAAATTGGGGGCAATTGGGACTTTTATGGGTTTAATTGCCCTCTTGATTGTCGGCTGGAGAGCTTCCAACGTTTATACGCGTCAGCTGACTGAAATATCGTGTGAAAGTGGGGTGACATCATCACGCGCTACTTTACGTTCGAGCGGGCCAGGTGTGCACACGCTCGCTCAGCTAAAAATCCTGCCCCAATAAATTGCTTAAATATGGGCCAGAATCTCCGGCTCGGCGAGCGGGGGCGGGGGCGGGGCCCGCTTGCCGAGGTGTAAAATGATGAGGGGTGACATCGGGCAGGCGTCCCAACATCACCTTCACGTCATCTACATTTCCAGTTCAGTGGGCACACCCGAGTCAGCTACTTGTCCGCCAAACTGTCAAAGGCCTATTAAGGTGCCTCAGGGAGATTTCTTATGAAAAAGCGCAGGCCCCGACTCAGGGAACACCTCCACCACCCCACCCCCCCCCCCCCCCCACCACCCCCCACCACCTGCACAGGGAATGCACACAACACTTCCAGGCAAACGTCATGCTGGGTGGGCCTTAACTGGCCCACCCATGTAAAATGGCGGCGTGGACCCGATTGGGGGTGCCGATCGGGTTCACCCCTCCCCGCACAGACCCCCCCAACGGGGGGAAAATTCTCCCCATGATTTCCCTTTCACAAAACCATGTTGACTCTGCCTGATTGCCTTGAATTTTTCTAAGTGCCGCTATAACATCTTTAATAGTAGCTTCTAACATTTTTCCTATGACAGATGGTAGGCTAACTGGCATCATCCCTATAGCTTTATTAAACATGACCAAACTACCCTGAAAACCAACACTGATCCTAAAGTTAGTTCATCTACCCTAAACCTACATCTGACTCATATATCCAATGATTAACTAAAGTATCATGGACCCCAATCCTATCCTGTAAGTAACTTTAATCTTTACCCTAATAGCTCCCGACAAACCCCAATAGCCTAAACCTAACAGCCCCTTGCTAAGTCAAATATCCAAAAGCCTTAATCTTAACCATAATGTAGCTTTTAACGCAGCCCCACACAGTCTTACAGCAACCTAACTCCCCAAACCTTCACCCACTCACCAACTCTTAACACCACGCCCCTAATCCAGGCTTGTCCAACATACAGCCCTCAGAGCCAGCTTTCAAAATCGCTGAGACTCTGAGGGATCTGGGTGTCCTCAGGCATGAATCACAAAAGGTTAGCATGCAGGTATAGTAAACAATTGGGAAAGCTAATAGATTGTTATTGTTTATTTTGAGGGGAATTGATTACAAAAGTAGGAAGGTTATGCTTCAGTTGTACAGGGAATTGGTGAGACCGCATCTGGAATGTTGTGTACAGTAGAGGCCTGGTACTGGTGGTGGGGGCAGGGGGGATAGTATCATCGGCTAATGTGGGAGAGAAACAATTTGTGATTGGGGAGGCAGCGAACACCAGCCGCACTATGTCTGGGGCCTGGGGAGCTAAGGGCCTGGGGATCTGAGGGCCGGGGATCTGAGGGCCGGGGATCTGAGGGCCAGGGATCTGAGGGCCGGGGATCTGAGGGCCGGGGAGCTGAGGGCCGGGGAGCTGAGGGCCGGGGAGCTGAGGGCTGGGGAGGCCTTGAGCGGAGCTACCGGGAAGCGGGGACCAGGCACCCAGAGTGGAGCATCAGGTAGTGGGAGTGAGGACCACTGGCGCCAGAGTTGGTGAGTGACTGGGGCCTGTGTGAGACAGTGTGTGTGTGGGGGTGGGGGGGGGGAAGTGTGAAGTGGGGGAAAAGCGTGAAGGGGGGAGGATGTGAAGGGCGGGGAGTGTGGGGGGAGAATTTGTAGGGAGAGTGTGATGGGGGTGAAGGGTGTGGGGGGGTGGGGAGAGTGTGCGGCTGAGAATGTGGGGGGAGAGTGTGGGGGTGGAGAATGTGAGGGTGGAGGAGAGTGAGGGTGGGAGAGTGTGAGGGGGAAAGTGCGAGGGGGAGGGAGTGTGAGGGGGAGGGAGTGTGAGGGGGAGGGAGAGTGAGGGGGAGGGAGTGTGAAGGAGGGAGTTTGAGGGGGAGGGAGTGTGAGGGGGAGGGAGTGTGAAGGAGGGAGTTTGAGGGGGAGGGAGTGTGAGGGGGAGGGAGTGTGAAGGAGGGAGTGTGAGGGGGAGGGAGTGTGAGGGGGAGGGAGTGTGAAGGAGGGAGTTTGAGGGGGAGGGAGTGTGAGGGGGAGGGAGTGTGAAGGAGGGAGTGTGAGGGGGAGGGAGTGTGAGGGTGTGTGGGGGGAGGGGGGTGTGTGATGGGGAAGGGTGTCAGGGTGAAGGGGGAGGAGGTGAGGGGTGAGTGGCTGGAGGGAGATTGTGTGCAGGGGCAGAGCGCGCCCATAAGTCTGGTTCACTCCCGGTATCAGAATTCTCATTCACCCTGATCCATACCCAGCAACGTCCTGTCTCACAGTGGCTGAGGGTGAGTGAGTGAGCGGGACTGAGACTGGCAGTGAGCCCGACACACACACTCTCACCCGATGACACTCTAATACTCATCTTTATTACACATTTCATTTCTCTTTTTTTGAAATCCATGTGTAACACTGCATCAAACTTTCTCTTTCTGAAATTTGCTCATCAGCCTCTTGAGTGAGAAAAATTTTGAAATGTGCCCTCCCCCCCCACCACCCCCCCAAACCCAGCCACGCAAGAAGGTTGGACAACCCAGCCCCAAACCTTCTCTAAGACCCTCATCCTAAAATCTCTGGTCCTTATCTTGGTCTTAGACATGACCACTCTATCAAAGAGACATATTCTCTTGAAAGTAATTAATATAGGCCTTGGATTAATACCTCAAGTGGCGATGGATGATGGCAAGAAAAACTGGAAAGACAACGATGTACAGTGTGCTCCAATTAAAAGTGGCAGAAACCAGTGAAATAAAACTCAGGTCATGAGTAAATGAACATAAGAGGGAAAAATCTGTTTACCTGAATACTCTTCCCTAACCCCAATCCTTAACTCAAACCGTAATGCACCTGAACCCCAAAGCACCAGCCCTAACCCACCCTAACCCACCCTAACCCACTCTAACCTCAACCTGCTGAAGAACAAAACCAAGACAACTACCTAAACCTATTGCCCTAATCCCTAACATAATCCTACCCTAATTCAGTACTCTTAGCTTAACCTCACTATTCTAATTCTAACATTAGCCTAACCCTATATACCCTAAGCCTAATATCTTAACCTTGACCCTAATAGCCTAACCCCAAACCTAACTCACAAACCCTAACAACCTGACTTAGATATACTCACAGAATCACATTCGGCATATACCACACTCTACCATTACCATCAAGCCAGGGAATCAACCCTGGTTCAATGAAGAGTGCAGGAGGACATGCCAGGAGCAGCACCAGACATACCTAAAAATGAGCTGTCAACCTGGTGAAACTATAACACAGGCCTTCTTGTGAAAGCAGCAAGTGATAGACAGAGCCAAACAATCCCACAACCAACGGATGAGATCTAAGCTCTGCAGACCTGCCACATCCAGTCATGAATGGTGGTGGACAATTAAACAAATTTGTGGAGAAGGCTCCACAAATATCCCCATCCCCAATGATGGAGGAGCCCAGTGCAAAAGATGAGGATGAAACATTTGCAGCCATCCTCACTCAGCAGCGCCAAGTGGATGATTCATCTCGGCCTCCTCCGGAGGTCCCCATCATCACAGATGCCAGTCTTCAGCCAATCCAATTCACTCCACTTGTCATCAAGAAACGGATGAAGGCACTGGATACTGCAAAAGCTACGGGCCCTGACAACATTCCAGCAATAGTGCTGAATGCTCCAGTACTAGCCGCACTCCTAGCCATGCTTCTCCACTTAAACTACAACATTGGCATGTAACCAACAATGTGGCAAATTGACCTATTCACAAAAAGCAGTACAAATCCAATCTGGCCAATTACTGCCCTATCACTCTGCTCTCAATCGTGAGTGAAACAAAAGTGAAGAGCCACCAGATGGCAGTGTTGTATTATAAACAAAAACAGGCTGTCTTCAAACGACAAAATGCGAAAACAATGCTTCCAAATGAAATAAAACTCTTAACTTAGAGCAGTTTGACCTGCTTGGGGGAGGAGACAAATGTGGGAGGGAACATCCCTTTTTTCTAGGATTTTCTGAAGTCATCTCTTTGCATTCTCCATAAGGAAGCTGTAACAGCAAAACATCGCAGTGAATTATTCAAGAGGGAATATCAATTGAAGGTTGGTTGCAGGGAATGATTCCAACATAAGATTGAATGGAGCTGATTCGAGACAAAGAGCCACTTCAGTGATAGGTTTGTGGTTACTAGTGGAAATCCCACAGTAACATCTTTTCCTCTCTTTTTGTGCGTTCTACGCTCAGAGGATGGATAACATTGTACAGACGTCATGCAGGCTTTGCCTAACATATGAGTTAAACTCTGGTACACATGGCTTTCTATTAGCCAGAGGGAGTTTTGTTATAACAGTTTGAATCATTTATAAAATGAGCTGGACAATCCACCGCCTATTATTGCTGGGGAGCCAGAACCAGTCTCCAAATGCCTTTATAAGACAGGCAAAAGAAGGAACATATTTCATTAGACCAGCTAAGCCATCACGGAAAACCTTGAAAAATTTGGCTTTAGATTCTGAAGAGTGGATTTTAGAAACAAGACAAATTCTAACTGAACATTACAAAACTGACCTACAAAAACTGGATAAAGATAGGGATAAGACTGAATTGACTGACCCACTTCAAGAAGCCATTGTTAAAGCAGTAAGTTGTAACGAAAGAAAACTTAAAAGCACATTTCGAATGAAAAGCAATGGGTGATTTAAAAGCTGGACTCACAGGCAGTGACAGAACAACAGGTCATGCACCGGCCAGAACTGCCTCGTTTCACAAATCAGATACTTTGGCCAAAATTGCCCCAGGCTTGCAGTGCTATTTACTAAGTGCGGTAGCGGGGGTGAGAAAAGACATTTTACCCACCGGCCGCAATGGTGGATTTTTGCCCCGTATCATCTGCTCCCACCTCACTAATTATGCAGCCACAGGAAACACACCGTATCACTGGCGGGCAGCCTCTGAATCACCCGACATTACCTCACCACTTCCACACTCTGGGTGCTATGTCCAAACAGCAGCCGCACACACAGTTCTCAATGTTTGCAGCCCAGGACTGCTCCAGTGAAGACATGGTCCTGAAAGCCAAGAAGAGTTCAGTGACCTGTTACTGGAATGCCTTTTGGAGGCTCGTCGTGATGTCCTTCACCCCTGACCTGGCCGCAGGAGGTCCAGCAATCTCACCACTCCGGCTTGGGAGGCAGTAGCAGGCACACACTCACAAGCCTATCACACATTCACTGGCATCTCACTCAGTGCCAGCTCAAGGGACATCACCACCCATTCTCTCACATACACCCTCACAGTCCATCTGGCCTCATCTCCTCTGGAGGCTGCCTCCTCAGCCCTCACCCTCTTGAGGCCACTTGCGCAGGTCAACATGTGCCCCCGCACACACCCTGGGATACCCTCCTTCCCAGTACAGCCCTCGGCCTGCAACCTCTTCCCTTGCCTGAGGACACTTCTCCCCCTTCGCCAAGCAAGAGCTAACCCTGCAGCTGTTGAGAAGCCGCCCCCCACCCCAGCCTTACGGCTGGTCTGGAAGGTTGAGATCTGCCTGTGTGCCCCCTGAAAGGTGATGTGGTGCTGCCTGAGAAGCCTGGCGCTGGTGACCAAAGCAAGATAGGCAAACAAACCTCGGAGTCCCGAGCGCAGTGCAGCTGCCAAGTGCATGTCGCTGATGAGCTGTTGTGAAACACATCGGTGTGATGCCCAGATGATCCAACGTGGGGGGACAATTCAGCAAGCAGGGCTTATAACGAGATGGTAAAGTATTGAAGTTAGGTTCCCAATGGCGGGTTGAACGGACAATCATAAATTGATTTCGCGATGGCGTAAAACCGATTTTTGGCCTTCTCACTATATTGTCCGTTCATGCTACCAAACACGCCCAATGGGAGCGGAAAATTCTGCCCTTTGACTACTAATGTGGTAAGCACCTTGACTCGGACTTTATGCCTGCACCTCTGGATTCCGACTTTAATAGTTCCAGGTTCTGGGGGGGATCCAGCAACAGCAGGTTATAATAAACTGGATTATAAACAATTCAGCACACCCAACTCTAACCTCAGCCATACTGAGTTACCCTGAGACTATTGACACACTGCTCCTCTTTAAATTTATTCCCTGAGGCCATGCTGAAGGAACAATCACTGCCTCAGAAATAGCACCATCCAAACCCACAACTTTACCATCTAGAGGGACAAGGGCAGCAGCCAGATGAGAACACCACCTGGAAGTTACCCTCCAAACCACTCACCATCCTGACCTGGAAATATATCACCATTCCTTCACTGTCACTGGGTCAAAATCCAGGAACTCCCTAATAGCACTGTGGGTGTACCTACACCACATGGACTGCAGCGGTTCAAGAAGACAGCTCACCAGCATTTTCTCAAGGGCAACTAGGGATGGGTAATAAATGCTGGCCTAGCCAGCAAAGCCCACATCCCATGAATGAATAAAAATAAAGGAAATACCAACTCAGATTGAAAACCTCAACCTTACTGACAACCCTGTCCCCTGAAAATTTATACCCTGAAACTATGATAGCACAGCAATCCCAGCCACAGAGATAAAGCAGCAACAGGACCAGGCCAACAAACCCATCAAGTACAGTGTTACATACAGACTGTGGTGATCTGATGCGTAATATACCTTTAAACAGCATGTTATTAAGGAAGATCACATGATCTTAGTATCCAATAGCAGAGTAGCACGGGCTACCTATATAGTTTGTAGTCTGTAGTCAGTAGTTAGTAGTTAGAATAGTGTAGAGATAGAATTTGACGTGTAAGCACATGTTTAGTTGCTGCTGAGTACCTTCGTAAATAAACAGAGTTTCTACTGATGAAGTGTCTGCTACTCAACTCTATCATTAGTACCAAATCAGCCACCCCTTACAACAAGTGTGCGAACAGGATCCAACAAACTGGTGACTAGGATCCAACAAACTGGCGATGAGGATGGGCTACGTTAAACAGAAGCAAGTAGGAGAAACGAAATCAGCACTGTACCTCGCACAGCAATTATAAATGGAAGTCCCGTTCAAATCGTCGAAGTAACTCCCTCACTGCCTGTCACAATTCGGATGAATTGATCCTTTCGATTCAGCAACGGACGATTGGTCCCACTACATTGAGGCTCCCTCGTTCTTTTTCCAAGCAAATGAGATTTCGGGGGAAGAGAAGAGGTGGTCGATCCTCTTAAGTATATGTAGGAATAAGACTAATGGCTTGATTCAAGGTTTGACAGCACCCAATGCCCCAGACTCGGGAAATTTTGAGGAATTAATGGACCTGGTGAAGGGCCATTACCAACCAAAGCCCTCGGTAATGATGCAAAGATTCAAGTTTAATTGAAGAATTAGAGACACGGGGGAGACAGCTGCAAACTATGTGGCAAGCCTGAAGCAATTAATGGAGCATTGTGAACTTGGTACATCCTTAAACGATATGCTTTGAGACCATTTAGTGTGCGGTGTGAATGAGGACATGATTCAGAAGCGACTGTTATCCAAAACAAATTTGAGTTTTAAAAAGGCGCTGGAGATTGCAATGGCAATGGAAAGTGCAGTTAGAGATTCGAAAGCCATGCAGGGCGCGCAAAATGGCGCCGTTCTCCACATCGAGCACGAAGCCCCGGTCAAAAATGGCGTGAAAATGCAATACTCTACTGAGAGGCGGGTAAATGAGAAAAAACGACCACTCAACCACTGAGTTCACTCAGGTCGAGCTTGCATCTGAGATTAGTCGGGCCAATGTTGAAACCGAAAAGGAGGCCAAGATTAAAGATAGCGCCAGAAAGAAGAAGGTACATAGAAAGAAGACACAGAAACATAAATAGGTTTTTAATCCTGACGGCATACAAGTACACTTTCATACATAGGTCTGGCAGTCAAATTGCAAACTTACTCATTTACCTTTACAAAAAAAGGATGTGGAAGGCCCAGTTACATTTCTCATATTCATCACCAGTACGTGCTCGACAGACCAGAGACTAGACAATTCGGGACCCAGTCCTATCACAAGTGTGAGCACAAGTACTTCATGGTTGGTCACAGGAGCATGTATCTGGCAAAATGAAACCATACTTTAACAGAAGACATGAACTAACCATCCAGGATGGCATCTTAATGTGGGGAGCACAAGTGATAGTACCTTCAAAGGTTAGAGAGCCATTACTAATTGTACTACACAGCACACATCTACAAATATGCCAAATGAAGACCATAGCACACAGCTACCTGTTGTAGCCTGGTATGGATGGTGAAATAGTGCATTTAGTGAAGAATTGTGTGCAATGTCGGCAACTGCAAAAGTTACCTTCAACAGCTCCATTACACCCTTGTCCAGGAAGACCATGGGTGCGGTTACACATTGACTATGTTGGGCTTTTCATGGGAACAACATTTCTGCTCATTGTTGCTGCCCACTCAAAATGGGTGGACATATATGAGGTGAAATCACTAACATCTTTTGCTACAACTGAGAAGCTATGGCAAAGCTTTGCCACTAACAGGATACCAGAAGTAGCCGTTTCTGATAATGAGTTTCAGCAGTTTATCAGCCTCGATGGTATCACTCATGTAAAAACTTATCCGTACCACCCCTCCTCAAATGGACTGGCATGGAAAATGCGGTTCAAATATTCAAGGCTGGCATGGAAAAATTATCTGGAGTTTCTTTAACAACCAAGTTAGCACGCTTTCCTTTCCATTATAGGACCACCACTCACACAAGAACAGGTGTCACACCTGTGGAATTATTGATGAAACACCGCCTCAGGACGAGATTGAGCTTAATAATGCCAAATTTAGGGGGAAAGGTGGAAAGGAGTCAGGGAAGTCAGAAAATGAGAAATGACTGGGATAGTCGCGAGAGGTAATTTACCGTGGGAGAAACGGTATAGGTGAAGATCTTTGGAGAAGGACCAAAGTGGTTACCAGGTGAAATATGTGCAGTGACTGGACTTCTTTCTTACTACTTGGAGGTGGAAAGCTGAGTCATACGGAGACATGTGGATCATCTAAGGAAAATAGAAACTATTCATCAAGAAATGATTCCACCAGTGTTCGTGACTGGATCAATGTTTCCTGTTAAGAGAATGCAACCCAGTATATCTAATGCTCCTTCAAAAGTGGAGGATACAGATCTGCAGGAGCCCACTGAAGCATCTGATAGTCAGGCAACTCTGGAAAATGAGGCTCCTGACAAGGCATCTTAAGTAGTAGAGCTGAGACACTCTACACGCATATGAAAAGCCCCCAGAAAAACTGAATTTGTAAATTACTTATGTGTAAATATTTTGCTATTTTGAGAAAATTGTAAATGTAAATATAAAATATATTTCTGAGTAAAGGGGGAGGGATGTGGTAATCTGATATGTAATATGCCTTTAAGAAGAATGTTATTAAGGAAGGTCACATGACATTGGTATCCAATAGCAGAGTAGCTCAGGGTACCTCTGTAGTTAGTAGTCAGTAGAGTATAGAATAGAGTTTGAAGTGTAGGCATATGTTTAGTTGCTGTTGAGAAACTGTTGTGGCACAGCTGATGATAAATGCTGAGTTGTTCAAATGCCAGAGGGAAACTTGAGACAACTGCCACAACTATTTTTGCAAAGTGTATGTTTTAAGATGTGGGCTTAGAATTCAGTAGTAACAAGACTACCAAGCCTTATAGTTTTTTTACAAAACTTGATTAAACATTTATTAATAAGGATTTTAAGCACGTACATGTCTACAAATTACTACTATAATAACTTCTAAATCCCCTAATTAATCTAACTCCCAGTTACACTTTTGTTAAGGCAACAGTAAGATATGTAGATTTTAAAGGCAAAGAAACATTCCAGTTCAAAGTGTGTTTCCTTAACTTCAGTTCTTTGTAGACAGCAGTTTGAGGTGTAGATGGTGAAGGCTTTTCACACTTGTTAGATCTTAAATTGCCTGCCTTTACACAAAGCCCTCTCTCCGTTATACATATTTTCCCCTTTGAATGCAAATTCCCATTGTTTCACTATGTCTTTGGACTTTACCTCCCTAATCATAAAAAATTATCATTGCACCAATTTTACAAGTAATCTTTGGGAAAAATAAACACACTGTTTCTGAACTTCACCTGGTTAGGTGTAATGTTTCACTCCCTCTTTTGAAAACAAGTTAGTCTAGTTTATTTAAAAATGCAAATGTCCTTTTACACCATACACTCTAAACATCCCACATGTTTACCTACTTAACATTTCAAACACATTTTATCTTCTAATACATCAAAGCCTTCAAACCAGCTGCTTTTAATCCAATTAAATCTCACAGACACACAAAAATTGACACATATCGATACTTTACAATAAATCCCAATAACATTATTATATCTTCCTGACAGTACGCCTGTAAATAAACACGGAGTTTCTACCAATGAAGTGTCTGCTACTCAACTCTATCATTAGTACCAATTTGGCCACCCCTTAAAACAAGCATGCAACAAACTGATGACTAGGATCCAACACAGACCAATCTGGCTCTGACATTGACATCATATGGGTGGTAACATGACATTCCAAAGGCACACTAAAAAATAGCACCTTGAAAATCAAACCTGTTCAACTAATATTGATAGTAGGGGACACTAATTGCTCCCAAATAAAATGTTGCACAAATCCAATCAAACAAATTGACAGTTTCCCAGGAAACAAATGTTCTCATGCTCCTGCAGTCTTGAGCAATTTGGAACTGTATCCAGCAATTTAAAGAGGTGGTGCCTTCAATTAGCATTAATCACAAAGGGCATTGACTGCAATTAAACAGCTGCAGGAAAATGGCAAAAAAATAAATTTCCAGCTGCACAAATTCCAGTGCCCAAAATAAATTTCAGTCAAGCACTTCCACAAGTGGAGAAGGATACAACCTGGAGTCAAATCAATATCTAAAAATCCAAACTCACACACCAGCAGAAGCTGCCAAATCTTCCAGGGTAGGCCATTGAGTGGAAAATACAGCACTTATTATAATCAATAACTGGATGAAACCTTTAAACTAAGAAATGCAGTCTAGAAATGCCTTGACCTAGAAAAGATCATCAACATTTCGCAACTTTTGAACCCTCGCTGAAATACAGGAAAGGATCTTTAACAAAGGTCCTTTCCTTTGTAACTGTCACAAAGCAGTGTAAAGAGCAAATTCAGACAGATTGGTTTTACAGAAAAATTAAATTTGACAGGTTATTTTAGTGACTCAGTTATGGACAATCACCATCAGAATTGACTGCACAAATAGTCAGACAGAGCCGGAGATGTTAAATTTGATCAAAGAAACTCAATCAGAAATAGAAATAAGCCCCACATTAAAGACAAATGAAATCTCCAGTGTTTTTTATGTTTCACTAGTATCAGCATTTCTGCTTGCCTCAAGCTTTTCATTGGCATCTGCCCAGTCTTGCTTGTCCACCCCAGACTGAGCTTATAGCTGGAGTTCAAACAGGTTACTTACAACCTAATCTATATCTTACTGTCTAACTATAACTATATATACCTTAGAGTTATCTAGTTAAAAGAGCAGTCGTGCCAATGCGATTATGATTATAAACATATTTGAAATAACGTTCGGGTGAGGATTTTATACCAGAATTTGCATCATAAGGGTTGGGGCAGGTGAATTGGTGAATTGGAAATTAGTACTGACGGGAGGGGTTAATGAGCAGGGTTAGCTTTGGAGTTTGGGTTAGTGTTTGTGAGGTAGGTTTAAGGTTGATTAGGTTATGGGGTTCAGGTTTAGGGTTAGGGTCAGGGTTAGGATATAAGATTAGGATTTAGGCATTAGGATTAGAATGTTAGGTTCATGGTTGGGTTAGAGATTAGTGCTTATGGTTGGATTGAAGGGTTTTGATTAGTGGGTAGGTTTTGGGTTGAAGATATCATTTAGGGTTCCGGTTCATGGTAACTGGGTTAATGTTTGGTTTAGTGAATTAGATTCAGCTTGGTGAACTAGTTTTGGGGTCTTTGGTAGTTGGGTAAACTTTAAGGAGTTAAATATTGTAGAGATGTATTACCAAGAGGCTTCTTTAGTTGAACAACAAACTTTATTTACAGAGCTGTTGGATTAGCTGCCTGCTTCTAGCAAGGCTACAATACACTCCCGCCAAGGGTAGGAAAACTCCGCCTCCTTGTGAGATTCCCTGCGCTTGGTGTTGATTGGCTGTTCTGTCCACATGACCCTTACTCAATAAGGCTAGCCTTAAAGCAACAATCGCCACAGATATCATCCTTAGGGGTTAGAGATCATGTCAGGAAGAGAATTTTGTGGCTTTTTTAAGTTCAGGGTCTGGGTAAGAGTTTCCTAACTTTCATGCACTATCCTGGTGATCCTAATCTAGTTTCCCACTGACCCTAACCTAGTAATCCACTAACCTTAACACACTATTTAAAAAAAATTCTTTTCATGTCATTGGGAAGGTCAACATTTGTTAACTATCCAAATTGTCCTTGAACTGAGTGGTGTGCTAGGCCATTTCAGGGTCAACCACATTGCTGTATAGGCCAGACCAGCTGAAGATGGTGTTCCCTAAAAGGGAATTAGTGAACCAAAGGAGTTTTTATGACAAGTGATGATAGTTCTCATGATCACCAGTATTGAGACTAGTTTTATAGTTCCAGATTTTATTAACTGAATTTAAATTTCACCAGTTACCATGGTCAATTTGAACACATGCCCCCAAGAGCATTAGCCTCGGCCTCTAGATGACTAAATCCAGTGACATTACCACTACACCACTGCCACCCCTACCCACTAACCCTATACAAAGGTCACAGTACCACCAGAAAACAATCAACTATTGTAAAAAGCACAATTAAAACTTTCCCCTGAACTGATTTTAAAACCCTCTCTTTGCTAAGGCTCCCCTTAGTTTCTCTCAGTGCTTCCCCCAGCAACCAGCCAAGCTGTCATTATAATTTCTGCTTTACAGTTGAAACAATTGCCTGAATTGAAATTCGTGGCTGGATTTAATAACTGCAGCAATGGTGCTATGCATCGGCTGGAAAGCCGGTGGCACCCATACTATGGTCATTTTCTGGAGTCCTGGCAGGATTAACTACCTATCAGGCAGTTAACTGTCTGCCATCGGCGTTCCTGTGTCCTCAAAGGTGAAGACTCAGCCTCCAAGAGCTGCTGTCCAATGAGAGGGCTGGCAGATCTTCAGTCCCAGAAGCGGTGACCATTGCTAAGACTGCAGGCCCTGGGCCAGAAGCATTGCTGGAGGACTGGAAGAGGGACGAGAGGCGTGGGCTCACTCTGGAAGCCAGGCAGGTCCTGGTGAGGGGGGAGGGCACATTCGCTGCGGAGGGCATGGGGGGGGGGCAGCATTCTGTGGGGGTGGTCCTTGGTGCCAGTGGGGCCCTCTGTGGGGCACAGGAGGGCCCCCCACCCCAAACTTGCAGTGAGGCTGCCAGGGTATACCCAGCAGCCTGCCCACATGGCTTAAGTACCCTCACTCACACCCCCATTGGCGGCAGTCGAATGAGACCCTGAAGTAGACCTTGATTGGGCACAATTGACCTGTGGGTGGGAAGGCCGACGTCTACCTTCTTCTCTCCTGACTTAATCATGGGAGTCGAGAAGATGATATGCTCTCCAATGCGTATCTTCCTACCTGATTATATAGCCTCCCAGCTACTCCCAGAGGGTCACCCCAGCCCACTCTCAGAGAGGTCACCCCACTTCCCAGTCCGCTTCTCAATGAGTCACCCTGCTTTCCAGCTGCTCCTGGAGAGGTCACCCACTCCCAGCCCATTCCTAGAGGGGCCACTCCACCTCCAGGCCATTCCTAGAGGGGTCAGCCCACCTCCCAGCCCACTCCCAGAGTGGGTCATTAAATTTTGCTCTCAGAATGAGCTTGAAGATCGAAATAAACATTCCCAGGATATTATTACATAGTCCTGGTCAATTATTAAATATACTCGGTAATCTATTACAAAGTCTCAGTAAATTATTTTACATTTCCTGAAAACTATTATATTTCTTGGTAAATTATTAAATATGCTAGGTAAATTTGATTTTGGAGGAATCCAAAAATCTTTGAATGAAATGTAATAGCCTGCAGGTAGTAAGACGCAGCACAGGACAAGGCTAGAATATGTAATGAGTATTTTGTTTACTAAGGAAGAGGGTGGCGACAAAATATTGGTAGGGGCAATGATTGGCATGAAAATTGATAGGCAGGAGGTATTAGAAAAGCTGGCAATGCTTAAATTGGATAAGTCACCTGGTCCAGATGGCTTGCTGAAGGGTTGGGGATGGAGATAACGGAAGGTCTCGACATAATCTTCCAATCTTCCCTAGGGGGAGGTGTCAGAGAATTGAGAAGTTGCAAATGTGACACTCTTATTCAAGAAAGGGTGTAAGAATGGGTGTCATTTCAAGTAACTACTGACCAGTCAGTTTAACATCAGTGGGGAGTAAGGTTTTAGAAACAATGATCAGGGAAAAATCAACATACGTTTCAGAGAGGTTTGTGTCAGCCAAGGGGAGCCAGCACGGTTTTGTAAAAGGCAGGTCCTGCTTAACTATGATAATTGAGTCTTTTGCTGAAGTAATAGAGAAGGATGATGAAGGGAATGCAGTGAATGTTGCCTGTAAGGATTTTAGGAAAGCTTTTGACAAAGTAGCAAATAAAAGGCTGGTTAATAAAAATGTGGCTCATGGAATACGAGGGTCAGTGTCAGTTTGGATAAAATAATTGGCTTAAGGACAGACAACAGTGAGTTGTGATAAATGGTTGGTTGTTTTAGATTGGAGGATGATAAACAATGGTATTCTCCAAGGGCAGTGTGAGACCCACTGCCCTTTTTGTACATAAATGACATGGCTATTGAAATACAGAGTAAAATTTCAAAATTAGCCACTTATACCACACTTGGATGTATGGCTGACAGGGAGGATAGGTTACAAATTGACAAAAAGTAACATAGCTTGGCTAGCGGAACAGGCAGACAAGTGATGTATGGAATTTAATACAGAGAAGTGTGAAGTGAAGCATTTTGGCAGAAGGATTAGGGACAAAGAATATTAACTTAACAGCATAATTCTAAAGAGCTTGCAGGGACAGGGGTATCTGGAGGTACATGTGCATAGATCTTTGAAGGTGACAAGACACATTGAGAGAGTAATTAGTAAAGCATAAAGGGCTGGGCCTCATAAGCAAAGGTGCTGGGCTTAAAAGCAGGGAAGTTATGCTGAACCTTTATAAAGCTCTGGTTAGGTGACAACAAAAGTATTTCATCCAGTTTTGTTCACTGCACTTTAGGATGTGAAGGACCTTGACAGTGCAGAGGAGATTTACCAGAGTTCCGTGCCCTAGAATTAGCCACACACCTAGCCAAGCTGTTCCAGTACAGCTACAACACTGGCATCTACCCAGCAATGTGAAAATTGCACAGGTATGTCCTATACACAAAAAGCAGGACAAATCCAGCCTGGACCCCATCAGTCTACTCTCCATCATCAGTAAAGTGATGGAAGGAGTTATCAACAGTGCTATCAAGCGGCACTTACTCAGTGATAACCTGCTCACTGATGCTCAGCTTGGGTCGCTCAGCCCCAGACCCCATTACAGCCTTAATCCAGATATGGACAAAAGAGCTAAACTCAAGAGGTGAGGTAACATCAAGGTAGCATTTGACCGAGTGTGGCATCAAGGACCCCTAGCAAAACTGGAGTCAATGGGAATCAGGGGTAAAACTTGTCACTGGCTGGAGCCTTATCTAGCATAAAGGAAGATGGTTGTGGGTGTCAGTGGCCAATCATTTCAGTTCCAGGACATCACTCCAGGAGTTCCTCAGGGTAGTGTCCTAGCCCAACCATCTTCAGCTGCTTCTTCAATGACCTTCCTTCCATCATAAGGTCAGAAGTGGGGATGTCCGCTGATGATTGTACAATGTGACTCCTCAGATACTGAAGTGATCTATGTCCAAATGTAGCAAGACCTGGACATAATTCAGGCTTGGGCTGATAAGTGACAAGTAATATTCATGCCTTACAAGTGCCAGGCAATGACCATCTCCACCAAGAGAGAACCTAGCCATCTCCCGTTGACATTCAATGGCATTACCATTGTTGAATCCTCCACTAACAGCATCCTGGGGGTTACCCTTGACCAGAAACTGAACTGGACTAGCCATATAAATACCGTGGCTACAAGAACAGGTCAGAGGCTGGGAATGCTCTGGCGAGTAACTCACCTCCTAAGTCCCCAAAGCCTGTCCACAATCTACGAGGCACAAGCGACTACTACCACCTAGAAGGACAAGGGCAGCAGATACATGGGAACACCACCACCTGCAAGTTTCATCCAAGTGACACACCATTCTGACCTGGAAATATATCGCCGTTCTTTCACAGTCGCTGGGTCAAAACCTGGAACTCCATCTCAGCACTGTGGGTGTACCTACACCACATGGACTGCAGCGGTTCAATAAGGCAGCTCATCACCACCTTCTCAAGGGCTACTAGGGATGGGCAATAAATGTTGTCTTAGCCAGTGGCATCCAGATCCTGTGAAAGAATTTAAAAAAGTATGGTTCCAAGGGTGAAGTTTTTTAGCTGCAAGGTTAGGTTGGAAATTCTCCATGGAACAAAGGAGATTGAGGGAAGATTTGATAGAGGTATTCAAGATAATGAAAGGTTCAGGCAGACAGAGAACAGCTACTCTCATTGGCTGATTTACAAGGTCTAGGGTACATGGGCTTAAGATTTTGGGCGAGGGGTGCAGGGGGGCCATGAGGAAGGGCTATTTTCATGCAGTGACTGCTAATGACCTGGAACTTTCTATCTACCAGGGTACTGGATGCAGAGTTAATCAATAATTTCTAAACAAAATTGAATGACCACTTGAGGAATATTAACTTGCAGGGCCACAGTGATAGAGCGAGTGAATGGGACTGACTGGATTGCTCTACTAAGAGCTGACATGGATTCAATGGGCTGAATGGCCTCCTTCTGTGCCAAAATGACTCTTTGACACTCTTAGTAATTTATTACATGGTCCTGATAAATTAATAAATATTCCCTGTTAATTATTATATATTCTTTCATATTCTCAGTAAATTATTACACATTCTTGGTGAATTATGACAAATTCCTGGTAAATTATTAAAGTTTGCCTGTAAAGTATTAAGTATTCTCAGCAAATAATTGCACATTCATGGTAAATACTATTGGTTTCCTGTAAGTTATTATGAATTCTCAGTAAATTATTAAACGTTTCCTGTAAATTTTACACATGTTCAGTAAATTATTAGCCACTCCCTGTAAAATATTACGTATTATCTATAAATTATTAAACATTCTCAGGAAATCATTAGATATTCTCAGTAAATTATTACACAATATCCTGCCGAAGCAATGTGAACATTTTGAGGTTGGGATCCCTAGAGACTATGTCAAGCCTCTTCCCATGAGCCATGGCATCAGTATCCTACTTCTTGGTCCCCTGACCAATCAGGAAGGGCGGGATGACCCCCTGGATCTGTCAAAAGAAGGATTTCTAGTTAAAGGGACCCCAGATAGTTTCTAAAGGCTCATCAGCACTTGCATTTTCGAGGCTGCAGTAACCACAGGAATGGAGAATAGACCTGGAAAGTATGCTTCCCAGCTCCCTCACTATTACTGGAAGTCCTGCTGTGGAACCTGACAGGCTGTAGTGAGGTAAGCTCTCCTAATGTTAGAAGGAAGGGGACAACCTCCCCATCCAAGCAGGTGTGGGTGGAAGTTACTAAGGAAGTCAACAGCATAAGTGTGGTCCCTCCATCCTGGAGGCAGTGCACCATGAGGATCCAACACCTCAGGAGGACAGGAAATGTGAGTGGCATAACATTTTCAGGCGTCAGGTCCCACACTCTGCCTTTCCTACCTTTCTCCTGTACAGCACTTCTCAGGACAAAACAGCTTCTCATTCCTCTCTCTGCTGGTACCTCATACCCCCATCAGGACAGCCAACCCTCACACTCACCCACAGCTTCCTGCCTTCTTGCAGCCAATGCCTCCCATTCACCTGCCAGAAATGCTGTCCTTCCCTATTCTCCATACAAGCAATCACAAACACTCACACCTCCCAGATTCCTCTCCTTGCAGAGGAGAGCACACAACTTGGTGAGAGGCAGAGACCTAGTGTAGGGGAGGGTGGCCCTCCAGTCAGAGGCACCTTATCACCCGCTGCAATGTGTTCTCATCTGCTCCACTGGAAGGAGTCCTGTTCCAGGAGGCTGCAGATGTCGACAGCGACCTGCTGTGAGATCCTGAGCCTGCTGAGGCAAATCTTTAGACATGTTAAGAGAGCTGATCCTCTGTCTGTAGACCCTGTTTTTGGGGTCATAGGGTCATTACAACAGAGAAGGGGGCTATTTTCCCATTGAATCCATGCCAGCTCTCTGAGGAGCAATCCAATCAGTGCCATCCCCCATTCTATCCCCAGAGCCCTGCAAGTTTATTTCTTTCAAGAGCCCATCCAATATCCTTTTGAAGTCATTCATCATTTTTACTTTCACCACCCTTCTGGGCAGTGAGTTCCAGCCCATTAACATTCATTGCGTAAAAATGTTCTTCCTCAGATCCCCCCTGCATCTCTTACCCACTACCTTAAACTGGTGGCCCCTAGCCCTTGTACCACCAGTTAATGGGAGCAGATATTAACGACTTTTTAAAATGTTTTACTAACCCAACAGCTGCAAGTGGCTTCCTTGCTCACCTTTCATCCTGTCCCAGTGGAATTCAGAAGAGAATGAGATGATGTCGGGATCCCAACATGACATCACTTTTAGGGAATTTAATGCACCAAAAGCCTCTTCCCTTTGGCCAGGAAAGCTCTCCCCAATAGTAAGCAGAGTTTGGAAACCATATGTTAGTCCCCTCAAACACCAGCTCCTAGTGCTACAAACAGGTGCTGACTCCAGGCACCTGTGCTCAGTGTAGGATCCCAGCAGGACTTATCCCACAGTTTGCCTGGGAGGTTCCCCTGGGAGGTTCCCCTGGGAGGTTCTGCAACATGCGTAAGGCTCCCATGAACCTATGAAAAATATGTTTATACATTTGAGGGATGGATTGGGTAAGAGACATTCAGAAAAGTTTCCAGTTGTTCCATGAGTAGTTTCCTCCAAATCTTGGAAATTGCAGTCTCTGACCAGCCTATATTAACCTGAACTCTAACCCTAACCCTGATCCTAATCATAAATCTAACCCTAACCATAAACATAACCCTAATCCTAATCCTAACACTAACTCAATCCTGCTCATGCCTATAGCCTACCACTTACTGCTTGGCATTAGCAACTCTACCTGCTATTTTCTACTGAGCTGCTGGCAGCAATCCTCAGGAAAGCTAGCATCCATTCTTAGATACTTCTGGGTAATCCAGAGGGCCTGGTAACCCTTCATATATCACAAGGTACATGACTGTCACTTTAGTGACCTCTGCCTTCTGCAAAAGGGATTTCATTTGGTAAATAATATTAACCTGCTCAACCATTCAGGCTCACACAATAAAGAATCCTAACATGTTTGAAATTGTAAGTTTTACAGAATCATTACCCAAAACCATGTCTTCATGCTAACAAAGGGCAGATTTGTTCCGAATCCTTATAATGCCAACCCTAAATCTGACCCCCAACCCAAGATCTAACCTTAACCCTAACTCCCAACCACAACTCTAGCCCTAACCACAACCTCAACTCTAAACTTTAAACTAACCCTAACTCCTAATCCTAACCTCTAATGCCTAATCTTACCTTTTTCCTAAATACTTTAACCCTAAGCCAACCCCTAATGACTGAAACCCTAACAGAGCCTCAACACTGACCCTGAACACTAATCCTAATTTTAAAACCTGACCTAGGAACCCTAAACCTTAACCCAGCACACCAACCCTAACACTAATGACCCCAACACTAATGGCAGTGTCCTAAGCCTAACCATCTTCAGCTGCTTCATCAATGACCTTCCCTTCATTATAAAGTTAGAAATGTGGTTGTTTGCTGATGATTGCACAGTCTTCAGTTCCATTCGTAACTCCTCGGAAACAGAAGCAGATCTTGTCCGCATGCATCAAGATCTGGGCAAAGCTCTGTCTAGGGCTGATAAATTGCAAGTTTAATTTACTCCACACAAGTGCCAAGCAATGACCATCTCCAACAAGATTGAACCTAACCAATCACCCCCTTGACATCAACATCGCTGAATCCCCCACCATCAGTATCCTGAGGCCTTACCATAGACTGGCAATTCTGCAGCAGATAACTCACATCCCAAATCACCTTTCCACCATCTACAACATTCAAGTGTGATGGAATACCCTTCACTTTCCTGGAAGAGTGCAGCTCTAACAATATTTATGAAGCTCAACATCATTTAGGACAAAGCAATCCTCTTTATTAGCACATATTCACCACCTTAAACATTCACTCCCTCAACCACTGGCACACAGTGCCAGCAGTGTGTACCATCTACAAGATGCACTACAGCAATTCATCAAGGCTCCTTTGACAGCACCTTTCAAACTTGCAACATCTATCGCCTAAAGAATAAGGGCATTAGATGCATGAGAACATCACAACAACAAGATTCCCCCCAAATCACACACCATCCTGATTTGGGACTATATCGCCGTTCCTTTACTGTTGTTTGGTCAAAATCCTGAAACTCCCTCTCTAACAGCACTGTGGGTGTACCTACACCACTTGGAATGTGTCGGTTCAAGAAAGAAGCTCACAACCACCTTCCCAAGGGCAGTTAGGGATGGACAATAAATGCCGGCCTAGCCAGTGACATACTCACCCATGAATGAATAAAAAAATCATATAGCAGCATGCACTCGCAATTTACTATTTCCACTTCAGTAACCATATCAAAACTAAATCCATTGCTAAGAAATGGAGAAAAGGATCGACTGTGTAACAAAAGGCTAGTCAGCCTAATCTTGGTGGGCAAACTAATGGAAGAAATTCTGAGGGATTGTATTAATCATCATTTAGAAAGGCATGGCTTAATCAAGGACATTTCACATTAAGGGGACTAACTTGCTTGAATTCTTTGAGGAGGCAACAAGGAGGGTTGATGAGGGCAGTACACTCTATGGAGTTTAGCAAAGCTTTTGACAAGGTCCCACATGGCAGACTGGTCAGAAAAGTAAGAACCCATGGGATCCAAGGGTAAGTGAAAAGTTGAATCCAAGGTTGACTCAGAGGCAGGAAGCAAAGGGTCAATGGGTGATTTTGTTTCTGCAAGGCTGCTTCCTGTGGTGTTCTGCTGGGCTCAGTATTGGGTCCCTGGCTGTTTGTGGTGTATATCAATGGTGTATTCTTAAATGCAGGGGACATGATTAAGAAGTTTGCAGTTGATACAAAAATTGGTTGCGTTTGATAGTGAGGAAGAAAGCTGTAGACTGCAGGAAGATATCAATGGATTGGTCAAGTGGGTGGCAAAGTGGCAAATGGAATTCAATCTGGATAAATGTGAGGTAATGCATTTGGGAAAGGCAAACATGGCGAGAACACATAATAAATGATAGAATACTGAATTTGTGGAGGAACCATGGAACCTTGGAGTTCATGTCCACAGATTTCTGGAAGTAGCAGGACAGGCAGATAAGGTGGTTAAGAAGGCATTTGGGATACTTTCCTTTATTAGCTGAGGCACAGAATATAAGGGTAGGCATATTATGTTAGAACTGTATAAAATGCTAGTTAGGCCCACAGCTAGAGAACTGTGTATATTTCTGGTCACCACATTACAGGAAGGATGTGATCGCACTAAAGAAAGTACAGAGGAGATTTGCAAGAATGTTGCCAGGAATGGAGAATTTTAGCTGTGAGGAAAGATTGGATGGACTTGGGTTTATCTTCTTTGAAATGGAGGAGGCTGAGAGAAATTTAATTGAAGTGTATATAAAACTATGAGAGGCCCAGATAGAGTGAGCAGAAAAGACCTATTTCCCTTAGCAGAGAGGTCAATAAAGTGATTTAAAGTGATTGGCAAAGATTGAGAGGGGAGTTGAGGAGAAGTTTCTTCGCCCAGATGTTGGCGGGGGTCTGGAACACTGCCGTAGAGGCAGAAACCCTCATCACATTTTAAAAATATTTGGATATGCACTTGAAGTGCCACAGCCCACAGGGCTAAGGCCAAGGGCTAGAAAGTGGGCTTAGGGTGGGTAGCTTTTTAACTGGCACCGGCATGATGAGATGAATGATCTCCTGTGTTGTAAGTTTTCAATGGGAAGAATTTTGCGGCCTCTCCCACCAACAGGATCTTCCCTTCCCGCTGAAACCAATGGAGTTTTGAATGGCTCGTCGCATTTGCCGGCCCTGCCCCTACAACAGGGCTGTAAAATTCCATCCTATGTTTCTATCGTCAGTGCAGGATAGAACTGAGTGAATGAGTGTCTGCAGTTCAGAAGGCAGTGTTTCTGCTGACGCTCAGATTGAAATTCAGGGTGGCACCAGAGATCTGTATTGATTTGCAGCTCAGTAACTCCCCCAGAAATAAGTGCTGTTTTACTGCAAGAACTGAGGCCTTTAGTATCTACGTTAAGAACAGCATGCTGGACACACTTGCAGTTTGATAACTTCTGCTGTTGAATTCTGCATAGTGTTGAATTGGTGCCACTGCACACAAGCTGAAGCAATATGTGTGGTTTTGTTATTGTATAAGGTGGATTCTAACCAGTATTTGAAGGTGTGGGCCCTAAAGGGTTTCCTGAAAAAAGGGCAGTTCCTTACAAAAAACATTGGCATGTTGAAAGGAAGCAGAAAAATCACTGTTCATTAATGAATTAAGGCCACAGGTATTCTATGTGGTTTATAAAGAATGTAGTTCAGGGCTAGAGAACTAAACACTGCCAGATGATCCAGCAAACAGCTAATCTGCCCATTTTTCCTCTCTGCTTTCTGTCATGCTAACTCTAGGGCAATATTACCTCCATTTCAGCAATATGTCAAAAACTCTGCAATGGTTAAAATCTTAAAAGGTTTGTTCAGGCAACATTTGATCAATAATTAAATGTCTCATTAAATTCTTACCTTCTCCCAATTTTCTTGCACACCGTCCAATTTCATATTTACTATAAAAAAAGTGTTGTTGTCAAAATGATTACTTTCTGAAAAATGGTCAGATATCTCAGTCCTTCAACATCTTAATGCTTTTCAAATTTTTCATTCCTTGATTTACTGCCTATATGTGTTTGTGTGTCAGTAAGTGTCTGAGTTTGCTAAGTGTCTGTAAGTGTATCAATGAGTGTGTGTGTGTCTCTGTATATATGAACTGGAGTCTGTACAGGTGCATGCTGTACTTGGTGTCAAAATTGAGTAAGAGATGAGTTTGTGACCACATTTCCACAGCATCACCAGGGCAGCCTGTTTCCACCTCCAACTTCGCCCTTGTCTCAGCTCAACTTCTGCTGAAACCCTCATTCATCCCTCTATTACCTCTGGACTTGGCTATTCCAACACATGCCTGGCCAACTTCCTACATTCTACCCTCTGTAAACTTGAAGTCATCGGAATCTCTGCTGCCCATATCCTAACTCGTACTAAATCTCTTTCACCCACCATCCCCAAACTTGCTGACTGAATTGGTTTCCGATCTGACAATTCCCCAATTTTAAAATTACCATCCTTATTTTCAAATCCCCCCATGGCTTCACCCCTCCCTATCTCTGTAATCTCCTCCAGCCCCAGAATGCTCCAAGATATCTGTGCTGCTCGTGGCCTCTCGCTCATTCCCAATTTTTAATCACTCTGCCACTGGTGACTGTGCCTTCCGCTGCCTGCACACCAAGGTCTTCAATTCCCTCCCTTACTCTTTCCACCTCTCTCTCTCTTCTCTTTTCAGACCTAATATCTTTTGATGTGGCTTGGTGTCATATTGTGTTTGATAACACTCCTGTGAAGTGCTTGGTGATGCTTTGCTATGTTAAAGGTGCTATATAAATGCAAGCTGTTGTTGTATTTGAAGAAGGAAATTTGTAGGATTAACCAGGATGGGCATGGTCTGTTGGAATAACTCTGCAACATGTGGGAAGACCTAGACGCTCCTTGTGCTCTGACTGACCACGTGTGCAGGAAGTGCCACCAGCTGCAGCTACTTGAGTTCCGATTTTCGGAGATTGAGCGGCAGCTGGAGGCACTGAGGTGTTTCTGTGAGGCTGAGAGTTTTGTGGATGGCACGTTTTTAGACATGGTCACTCCACAGCTTACGGAAGTGCTGACAGAGAGGGAATTGGTGACCATCAGTCAGAAGAAAGGTGTCCGGCAGGCAGTCAGGAAATCCCCAGGGTGCATCTCGCTCGAGAACTGTTTTTCTATGTTGGAAAACGGTGAGAGTGACAGTTCCTCTGGGGAGTGCAGCCACACTCATGGCACTGTGATTAGCTCAGCTGCACAGGGGTAGAGGAAAAAGAGGGGAAGAGCAATAGTGGTATGAGACGCGATAGTAAGGGGAACAGACAGGCGTTTCTGCAGCTGTAGACATGACTCCAGGATGATATGTTGCCTCCCAGGTGCCAGGGTCAAGGATGTCACTGAATGGCTGCAGGGCATTCTAAAGGGCGAGAGCAAACAGACAGAGGTCGTGGTACATATTGGTACCAACAACATAGGTAGAAAGAGGGATGTGGTCCTGCAAACAGAAATTAGGGAGCTAGGAAACAGATTCAAAAAGAGGACCTCAAAGTTGGTAATCTCTGGATTACTTCTGGTGCCATGCACAAGTGAGTATAGAAATAGGAGGTTAGTCCAGATGAATGCGTGGCTGGAGAGGTGATGCAGGAGGGAGGGCTTTAGATTTCTGGGACATTGGGACTGTTTCTGGGGGCAGTGGGACCTGTACAAGGCGGACGGTCTGCACCTGAACCAGAATGGGACCAACAACCTTGTCGGGAGGTTTGCTAGTGCTGTTGGGGAGGGTTTAAACTAACTTGGCAGGGGAATGGGATCCTGAGAAGGGGTTCAGAAGGGGGAGATGCACAGCCAAAATTAGAAAGGAGAGCAAGTGAGTCATGAAGGCATAAAAATTATCGGTCAGTTAAGGCAAAAGGGAATTTGGCAAGGTTGGATGGTATTTATTTTAATGCAAGGAGTCTGACAAATAAGACAGATGAGTTGAGGGCACAAATTAATACATGGAAGCATGATGTCATTGCTGTCACAGAGACATGGTTGAGAGAGGGGCAGGATTGGCAGCTCAATATTCCAGGCAAGACAGAGAAGGAGGTATAAGAGGAGGGGCTATTGCACTTTTGATCATGGAATCAATTACAGCAGTAAGGAGGGATGACGTATTAGAAGGCTCCTCAAATGAAGCCATATGGGTAGAACTGAAAAACCAAAAAGGAGCAATCACATTGCTAGGAGTGTACTATATGCCCCCAAACAATCAGAGAAATAGAAGAGCAGATATATAGACAAATTTCAGAGAAGTGTAAAAATAATAGGGTAATAATAGTAGGGGATTTCAACTTCCCCAACATTAATTGAGTTAGTCATAGTGTGATAGGTTTAGAGGGAGCATTTTAAGCCAGTACGTAGAAGGTCCTACAAGAGGCGGGGCGGGGGGGGTGGTCCTGGACTTAATTTTAGGGAATGAAGCCGGGCAAGTGGTAGAGGTATCAGTGGGGGAGCATTTTACAGATCGTGATCATAACTCCGTTAGATTCAAGGTTGTTATGGATAAGGACAAGGATGGACCAGAAATCAGAGTTCTAAATTGGGGAAAGGCTGATTTTAATAAGATCAGATATGATTTTTCCAGAATGGACTGGGAGCAGCTACTTTTAGGTAAATCTACATCCGAGCAGTAGGACTCATTCAAAAAGGAAACAGGAAGAGTACAGGGCCAACATATATCAGTAAAGACAAAGAGTGGGACCAACAAATCCTGGGAACCCAGGATGTTGAGGGATACACAGGATTGGATAAAGAGAAAAAAGGAGGCTTATGGCAGATACCGAGGGCTCAAAACAGCGGAAGCCCTAGAGGAGTATAGAATATGTAGGAGGGAACTTAAAAAGGAAACTAGGAGAGCAAAAGGGGGGCATGAAAAACCTTTGGCAGGTAAAATAAAAGAAAATCCAAAGTTATTTTACAAGTACATTAAGAGCAAGAGGATAACTAGGGGAAGAGTAGGGCCCATTAAGACCATGGTGGTAATTTGTGTGTGGAGCCAGAAGACGTAGGTCGGGTTCTAAATGAATACTTTGAGTTGGTGTTCACAAGTGAGAGGGACGATGTGGGTATGGAAACCAGGCAGAAGGACTGTGATATAATTAAAGAAATTAGCATAGAAAGGGAGGAGGTTCTAAGTGGTCTGGCAGGTTTAAAAGTAGATAAATCTCTAGGCCCAGATGAAATATATCCCAGGCTGTTGCGTGAAGCAAGGGAGGAGATAGCAGGGGCACTGGCAATAATTTTCAATACCTCTCTGGCCACAGGAGAGATGCCAGAGGACTGGAGGACAGCCAATGTGGTACCGTTATTCAAGAAGAGAGGAAGGGATAAACCAGGGAACTACAGGCCAGTCAGTCTAACCTCTGTAGTGGGGAAACTATTGGAAGCAATTCTGAGGGACAGAATTAATCTACACTTGGAAAGGCAGGGATTAATCAAGGACTGTCAGCATGGTTTTGTTAAGGGGAGGTCATGTCAGGCCAATTTGATTGAATTTTTCGAAGAGGTGACCAGGTGTGTAGATGAGGGCAATGCATTTGATGTAACCTATTTGTACTTCAGCAAGGCTTTTGATAAGGTCCCATATAGGAGATTGATAATGAAGATAAGAGCCCGTGGGATCCAAGGCAATTTGGCAAATTGGATCCAGAATTGGCTGAGCGGCAGGAAGCAGAGGGTGATGGTTGAGGGGTGTTTTCGTGACTGAATGCCTGTGTCCAGTGGGATTCCACAGGGATCGGTGTTGGGTCCCTTGCTGTTTGTGGTATATATAAACGATTTAGGCTTGAATGTAGTAGGATTGATCAGTAAGTTCGTGGATGACATGAAAATTGGTGGGGTGGTAAGTAGTGAGGAGGATAACCTTAGATTACAGGAGGATATAGATGGGCTGGTCAGATGGGCTGATCAATGGCAAATAGAATTTGATCCGGATAAGTGTGAGGTGATGCACTTGGGAAGGACAAACAAGGCACGGGAATATACGATGAATGGTAGGACCCTGAGAAGTACCGAGGATCAGAGGGACCTTGGTGTGCAAATCCTCCGGTCCCTTAAGGTAGTAGGTCAGGTAGATAATGTGGTTAAGAAGGCATGTGGGACACTTGCCTTTATTAGCCGAGGCAAAGAATATAAGAGCAGGGAGATTATGCTGGAACTGTATAAAACGCTGATTAGGCCACGGCTTGAATATTGCATGCTGTTCTGGAATCCACATTATAGGAAGGATGTGATTGCACTAGAGAGAGTGCAGGGGAGATTTACCAGGATGTTGCCTGGGCTGGAGAGTTTTAGTTATGAGGAGAGATTGGATAGACTGGGGTTATTTTCCCTGGAGCAGAGGAGGTTGAGGGTGGGACATGATTGGGGTGCAAAAAATTATGAGGGGCATAGATATGGTACACAGAAATAAACTTTTCCCATTGGTGGAGGGATCAATAACCAGGGGGCATAGATTTATGGTAAGGGGCAGGAGGTTTAGAGGGGATGTGAGGAAAAAATTTTTCACCCAGAGAGTGGTGGGAATCTGGAACTCACTGCCTGAAAGGATGGTAGAGGCAGAAACCCTCATAACATTTAAGAAGTATTTGGATGTGCACTTGCGATGCCATGGCATACAAGGCTATGGGCCTAGCGCATGAAAATAGGATTAGAATAGTTAGGTACTTGTTTGACTGACACAGACTTGATGGGCTGAAGGGCCTTTTTCTGTGCTGTGGACCTCTATGACTCTATGATAACTCTTTCAAAGAGTTGGCACACGTTCTGTGGGCTGTGTGAATCTATGATTCTATGATTTTCTCTTACGCAATGTTTCTGAATTTTTGAAACAAGTGTCTTGTAGAATCATAGACTCATGCAGGGAACTTATCAAAAGCCCTCTGAAAATCCATATACTGAATGTCAACCATATCCCCTTTATCTGTCTAATGAGGCACCTCTTCAAAATCCTGCTTCCCCTTTCCTTATCATCACACCATTAGCTGCAGCTACATAAAAGTTGCAAATTGAACAGTATTGCTGTCTGCTGCAGCTGAATATTTTAATGGCATTTTCTTTAAACTTTCATCTGTGACCTAGTGTGAGAATGTAAACTGTTCCCAGAGTGTTTTTGCCATTCTCCCGGCAGGGTTTTGTTGAATCAATTTCATGGTTTTTCAGACTTCTGCTAGTAAAAAATGACCTTTTCAAAATAAAATTGTTGCCTCTTTGATCCAGATTTGTGACTGCTGTGTTTTAGATGTGATTGCAAAACACCATCACATTCCTCTTTCCTAACGCCAGCTTCTCACCTGTTTGATATTAATGCTCCCTGCTCTGACCTCCAAACAATAAAGAGCATGTGCTAGTCTGATTAGTACATATGTCACTTCAAAACATGAACAAGGAAACCTGAAGAAAATTCTTCCGCAGGAAACCAACAGAACCGCACTCACAGCTACTCCCTAACTTCACCAACCCATTTGTTTCTTACAATATTCTATACATTTCTTCAAGGATTTATTCACACTTATTTTTCCCTTTCAATGTGCAGAACACTTGCTGAAAAGTCTAGTTTGAGGCACTAAAGTATGTGGAACAACTGGGGGAGTATGGTGAAGTGGCAAAGTGATGGGGTATATTCACTACCCACATCTGCTCACTATCCACTCTCACTGTTCACACCCATTCACTATCGATACACACTCACTGTTCACACCCACTCACTGGTCACACACATTCACTGCCCACACACATTCACTATTCATGCTCACTCACTGTTCATGCTCACTCACTGTTCACACACACTTATTGTTCACATCCACTCACTGTTCATACTCACTCATTATTCACACCCAATCACTGTTCACACACACTCACCACTCACACTCACTCACTGTTCACATTCACTCACTAATTATACCCACTCATTGCTCACACCTGCTCACTGTTCGTACCCATTCACTACCCACACCCACTCACTGTTCATACTCACTGCTCACACCCACTTGTTGTTCACACACAATCACTACATAAACTCACTCACTGCTCATACTCATTCATTGTTCACACACACTCACCACCCACACCTACTCACTGTTCACCTAATAAATACCCACACTCATTCACTGTTCACACCCACTCACTACCCACACACACTCGCTGCTCATACCCACTCACTGTTCACACCCACTCACTACCCACACCCACTCACTGTTCACACAATAAATAGACACACTCACTCACTGTTCACACCCGCTCACTGTCCACACCCACTCACTACCTACTATCACTGTCCGTACTCACTCACTATCCACACCCACACCCTATCCACACTCACTCACTGTCCACACCCACTCACTACCTACTGTCACTGTCTGTACTCACTCACTGTCCGCACCCAATCACTGTTTACACTGTTCATACCCACTCACTGTTCACACAGGCTCACTACCCATACCCACTCGCTGCCCACACTGACTCATTGTTCACTCTCACTGACTTTTCACAACTATTCTCTATCCACACTCACTGACTGTTTACACTCACTATCTACCCACAGCTTCCCACTGTTCTGACCCACTCACTATCCATTCCTAATCACTGTTCACACCCACTCATTGTTCACTCCCATTCACTATTTACATTCACTCACTTTTTACGCCGACTGTTCACATTCACAAACAACCCAAACTCATTGTTCACACCCACTCACTGTTCACACCCATTGACTTTTCACACCCATTCACTACAAACATCCACTAACTATTCACACTCACTAACTACCCACACATTGGGATATAGTGCCAAATTTTGAGCTCCAGGGGCTCTAAGAAAATGCTTTAGTCATATCATTTCTAAATTTACTATTACATTGTTTTCCTATGTATTAATCATTTGAGTCCCCAAACATCAGTAAAACTATGCTTTTTAAGTGAAAAATATTAGTGCGGTAGGCATTTTATTTCAAACTATGCGGTATTTTGAATCATTTGTCTTTAGCATAGTTAGAATTTTATTTTGCAACAGTATAATTATTAATTCAAGCCTATTAAAATATGAATTACAGAAAGCTTTACCTACTTCTGACTGGGGATGGTATATAGAGGAGCCACTGCTTTTCTTGATTTATATTTATAACCTAGACCTGGGTGCACGGGGCTCAATTTCAAAATTTGAGGATGATGCAAGACCTGGAAGTATTGTGTACTGTGAGGAGGATAGTAATAGATGTCAAGAGGACATAGACAGGCTGGTGGAATGGGCAGACACATGGCAGATTAAATTTAATGTAGAGGAGTAAGAAGAGATACATTTTGGTCAGAAGAACGAGGAGCGGTGACATAAAATAAAGGATACAATTCGAATGGAAATGCAGGAGCAGAGGCACCTGGGTGTATATGTGCATAAATCATTGAAGTTGGCAGGACATGTTGAGAAAGAAGCTAATAAATTATACTGAATCCTGGGTTTTATAAATAGGGGCACAGAGTACAAAGGGAAGTAAGTTATGAACCTTTATAAAACACTGTTTCAGCCTCAAAGGGAAGGATATGAAGGTTTTAGAAATGGTGCAGAAAAGATTTATGACAGTGAATCCGAGGATGAGAGACTTCAGTTACGTGGATAGATTGGCGAAGCTGGGGCTGTTCTCCTTGGAGAAGAGGAGAAGGTTGAGAGGAGATTTGTTAGACGTGTTCAAAATCATGAGGGAACTGGATAGAGTAAATGGGAAGAAATTGTTCCCATCGGCAGAAGCCCGAGTTTTGCTAATCACTAAGGTGATTAATAAAAGAACCAGGGGCAACATGAGGAAAAACTTGTTTATGCAACAAGTGGAATGCACTGCCTGAATGTGTGGTGGAGACAGATTCAATTGCGGTTTTCAAAAAGGGAACTGGATAATTATCTAAAGAAAAAAGATTTTACAAGGCTACAGGGAAAAGATGGAGGTGGAGGAGTGGGACTAGCTGAGTTGCTGTTGCAGAGAACTGACACAAAGACAATGTATTGAATGGCATCTTTGTTGTAACTATTCTAGTATTCAAGGAACTTGATAAACACATGAGGAAGAAAGAAGCTAAAGGTTACCCTGATAGTGTGATCAAGAAGGGTGGGAGGAGGAACATAAACACCAAGAGATGATAAAAGCAAAATGCTGTGGATGCTGGAAACCTGAAACAAAAACAAAAATAGCTGGAAAAACTCAGCAGGTCTGACAGCATCTGTGGAGAGAGAGACAGAGTTAATGTTCCGAGTCTGTATAACTCTTCATCAGAATTAAAGAGAAATAGAAATGAGGTGAAATATAAGCTATTTAAGGGGAGTGGGACAGGATGAGCTGGATAGAGGGCCAGTGATAGGTGGAGGCAAAGGAGAGGTTGCCAAAGATGTCATAGACAAAAGATCAAAGGGGTGTTGACGGTGGTGATATTAGCTAAAGGATGTGCTAAAGGTGACATTAATGGTAGAAAGCAGGATGAGCAAGTGACAGATGACCCGAGTGGGGGTGGGATGGGGGAAGGGATCAAAATAAGCCAAAAGGTGGAGATAAAACAATGGATGGAAATAAATTTAAAAATAATAATAAAAATAGGTGGGAAAAGAAAAATATATTTAAAAAAATAATTATAAGAAAAAAAGGGATTGAAAAGGGAGTGAGGATGGAGGAGAGAGTTCATGAGCTAAAGTTGTTGAACTCAATATTCAGTCCAGAAGGCTGTAAAGTGCCTAGTCTGAAGATGAGGTGCTGTTCCTCCAGTTTGCGTTGAGCTGCACTGGAACATTGCAGCAGGCCAAGGACGGACATGTGGGCATGAGAGCAGGGTGGAGTGTTGAAATGGCAAGCAACAGGAGGTCTGAGTCATTCTTGTGGACAGACTGAAGGTGTTCCACAAAGCGGTCACCCAGTCTGCGTTTGGTCTCTCCAGTGTAGAGGAAACCACATTGGGAGCAGCGAATGCAGTAGACTAAATTGAGGGAATTACAAGTGGAGCGGTGTTTCACTTGAAAGGAATGTTTGGACCCTTGGACGGTGAGGAGGGGGGAAGTAAAGGGGCAGGTATTGCACCTTCTGCGGTTGCATGGGAAGGTGCCGTGGGAGGGGGTTGAGGTGTAGGCGGTGATGGAGGAGTGGACCAGGGTGTCCCAGAGGGAACGGTCCCTATAGAATGCCGACTGGGGGTGGGGGGGGTGGGGGGGGGGCGGGGGGCGGTGTGAAGGGAAGATGTGTTTGGTGGTGGCATCATGCTGGAGTTGGCAGAAATGGTGGAGGATGATCCAGGACCCTGAGCCCAGTCTTTCTTCCACCACCTCTTAACCAGCTCAGGCTCTGGATTCACAGCCACACCATGAGTTACAGACATTCCTTACCGTCCGACCAGAGCTCAAACTGCAGGAACTCATGGCTAAACTTGCCCTTGTGCCCCACATAATAACGCTGGTACAATTCACTCGACATGGTCACCGTGCCGGCCGCCTCTGCTTCACAAGTCATGCAGCCCCTCATGGTGGTGAGAGGATTTCCCTCCAGTTCTGATTGTTGCCTTCAATGATCCAAGTCTCCCTGCATGTGATACTCCTGGAAACAAGTAGCTTCCATATTGGAGGCAATGAGGATTAAAATCAACACCAATCTTACAGATTGATAATCAAGTTAATTAATGGAGCAGATTCCACTGAGAATCCCCCAACCTCTGCTCCACCTCACCCCCACCAACCTCCTCCCCTCTCCTCCCCCACCTCCCCAACACTCCCACTACTCTCCCCCCAACACCGCCTTCCCCACCCCCCTTTTCACCCATGTCCTCCCAATCCTCAGCCTAAAATTGTCAATGTGAAGTCTCCAATCTATTTCCTACACTTACCACAACAGTGACAATATTCTAACAGAACTTAATCGGCTGTCGAGTACTTTGGGGTATGTGGAGATTGTGGGCGGTGCTAATAGAAATCACTAATTTCATACAGAGGCGACTTCGGGTATGATCATAAAAACAAGGGAGGGAGAGGCATGCCACAGACCAGCCCCAGTCCGGCTCGGTCACAGCGCTCTCACTCTCGTGAAATGCTTGAAAATACGAAGATCAATTCAATCTAACACAACAGGCAGGTTTTAATTTTTCTTACTATGATTCTGCTGAGGGCAATGGCATAGAAACTCTGACAGGAGAAAGGGGTGGGTTTACCAAATGGTGACAGAGGGAATGAGTGAGGAAGACCCCGCCCAGGAAAAGCATCAAAAGCTGGGCCAACAGGTTTCCCAGTGAGTGGCCTGGATAAACCACAAGCCAGATAGCCGGTACCCATTGCTGCTCAACCTTTCAACCTCAAACTATATCTGAAAGCTGCACTCGTGCAGCCAACTTTAAAGGATTTGTGGTGAAAGAGCTTTGTTCACCCAGCAAAGCCTAATTCCCCTTCATTCCCCAATACCTGGCCCAATTCCTGCTTTAACACCCCCTCTCATTCCCATAACTGACCCGAATCCTGCTAAAACTTTGCCATCTGTTTGAGTTTTTCTAATACACCACCAGTGCCCCTGTGAAAGCCATTTGCCCAGCAGGAGCTGCAGAACTCAGTTCAGACATATCCTTACCTCCTTCCCCCTCAACACCCCCTCTCCAAACTCTCCAGCAGCACAGCAATGAGTGAAATTGGCCTGACAGACTGGCTTCAAAAAATCACAACTCTTAGCCTGAAAGTTCCAATTGTCTTTAAGCCGGTCTGTCAGGCCTTAAGCTCTGATTGCTCAGCATGGATAATGAGAAGTCCATTTAAAACACCGAGCTCGGGTCCCCCAGGCCCTGATGTTTGGGACCGTCTGCAGACCCCTCTCTCGGGCCCTGGTTGGAGGTGCTGGAGCGACGCTCCGGTGCACTCCGGCAGCACGACACCCCTAACCGCACGCACTCTCTGTTCACATCCACTCACTCTTCACACTCATTCACCGTGCACACCTACTTGCTGTTCACACTTACTCACTGCTCACATCCACTCACTACTCACACTCACTCACAGTTCACACACACATTTCACACCCATTCACTGCTGCTTGGGTTGGAAACAACTGTACTAAACTTAAATAAGGGTAATTACAATAGAATGAGGGCTGAGTTGTCTGCAGTGGACTGGGAAAGCAGTTTAGCAGAAAAGGCAGTTGAGGAACGATGGCAGACGTTTAAGAAAATAGTTCATGACTCTCAACAAAAATATATCCCAGTCAGGAAGAAGGATTCAAGGAAGGGGATAAACCAACCATGGTTAACCAAGGAAGTCAAAGAAAAAACATATAATGTGGCGAAGATTAGTGGTAAGCCAGAGGATTGGGAAAGTTTTAAAAACTAACAAAAGATGACCAAAAAAGATAAAGAGGGAGAAAATAAACTTGGAGGTAAACCAGCAAATAATATAAAAATAGTCAAAAAGGAAGAGAGAGGCCAGAGTGAGCATAGGCCCCTTAGAGAATGAGGCTGGGGAAATAATAATGGGGAACTAGGAAATGGCAGAGGAGTTGAATAAATACTTTGCTTCAGTCTTCATGGCAGAAGACGCTAATAGCATTCCAAAAATGCTAAATAATCAAGGGGAAAAGTTGGGGGGGTGGGAAATAAATACAATAACTATCACTAGAGAAAAAGTACTAGGGAAACTAATGGGGCTAAAGGCTGATAAGTTCCCTGGACTTGATGGGTTGCATCCTAGGATGTTAAAGGAAGTAGCTACAGAGATAGTGGATGCACTGGTCGCAATCTTCCAAGAATCCTTAGATTCTGGAAAAGTCCCAGAGAATTGGATAATGGCCAATGTAACACCCTTATTCAGAAAGAGAGGGAGACAAAAAACAGGCCAGTTAGCTTAACATCTGTCATTAGGGAAATGTTGGAGTCTATTATAAAGGATGCAATTGCAGAGCATTTAGAAATACATAATCTAATCAAGCAGAGTCAGCATGGCTTCACTAAGGGATTCACGCACAAGAGCTCCCAAATCCCTCAGTGCTGCAACATGCCTAAAAAATTTACTAGAATTCTTTGAGGAGGTGACAAGCAGGATAGATATAGGGGAACCAGTAGATGTTATATATTTGGATTTCCAAAAGGCTTTCGATAAGGTACCACACATAAGGCTACTTAATAAGATAAGAGTCCATGGTGTTGGGGGTAGTATAAAAGCCTGGATAATAGAAGACAGAGAGTTGGGATAAGGGAGCCATTTTTGGGATGGCAATCTGTAACCAGTGGAGTGCCACAGGGGTCAGTGCTGGGTCCTCAATTATTTACAATATAGATTAGTGACTAAGATGAGGGAAGTGAATGTACTATTGCCAAGTTTGCAGATGACACAAAATTAGGTAGGAAGGCAACTGGTGAGGATAAACCAAGGAGTCCACAGTGGGATATAGACAGGTTAAGTGAGTGGGCAAAAACTTGGCAGATGGAATATAGTGTGGGAAAATGTGAGATTATGCACTTTGGCGGGAAGAATAGAGAGACTGAATATTATTTAAATGGAGAAAGACTGCAGAAGGCTGCAGCACAGAGGGATTGGGGAATCCTTGTGCATGAATCACAAAAAGCTAACATATAAGTTCAACAGGTAATAGGGAAGGCAAATGGAATGTTGGCCTTTGTTTCAAAGGGAATGAAGCATAAAAATAGGGAAGTCTTGCTAAAACTATACAAGGCACTAGTTAGACCACACCTAGAATACTGTGAACAATTTTGGTCCCCTCATCTAAGGAAAGATATACATTGGAGGCAGTCCAGAGAAGGTTCACTAGGTTCATCCCGGGTATGGAGGGATTTTCTAATGAGGAGAGGTTGAATAGGTTGGGCCTGTACTCATTGGAGTTTAGAAGAATGAGGGGCGACCTTATTGAAACATATAAGATTCTTAGGGGACTTGACAGAGTAGATTGAGAGGTTGTTTCCCCTTGTGGGAGAGCCTAGGACCAGAAGGCATAATCTCAGAGTAAGGGGGTGCCGATTTAAAACAGAGATGAGGAGGAATTTCTTCTCTCAGAGGGTAGTGAATCTGTGGAGTTCTTTACCGCAGAGGCTGTAGAGGCTGAGTCGTTAAGTATATTCAAGGCTGAGATAGACAGATTTTTAATCTGTAGGGAAATCAAAGATTATGGGGAAAAGGAGTTGAGGATTATCAGATCAGCCATGATCTCATTGAATGGCAGAGCTGAATCGATGGGCCAAATGGCCTACTTCTGCTCCTATTATGGTCTTATGGTCACACGCTCTCATTCCCCATACACATCCACTATTCATACCCACCCGTCCTAAATCTAACCTAAGGGGCATTGTGTGCATCATGTACAGAACTCAGTGTTGCTGCATGGAGAGGCAATTTGCAGGATGGACGGGGCTTCCAGAGGGTTCATATGATCAAACAGGGGTCTCCAGAGGTTTGGGTTTTCCCGAGGCAGCAAGTTCAGGGGTTGGGTTTGCCCCAGGAAGGGTGTTCAGGAGATTGGGTTTGCCCCAGGTGGTGTGTACAGGGAGATAGGTTTTCCTGAAGTGGGTGTTGGGGTGGTGGGTGCTCATGTAGTTCAGTGGGCATGACCTGTCTGCTCATCTAGCCCATGCTCCATATCAAATTATTTTGGGGGGCAGAATTTTTCATCCTAAGGGTGGGCGGGCGGGCGGGCGCCCCACCCAAACAGGAGTGAGCCAGGACATCGGGCAAGCGTCCCAACATCATCACGCACTCTCACGATCTTTCCGCTTGCGCATGCCGCTGACAATTAAGAGGCCTATTCAGGCCCTGAAGCAATAATGAATTTATATTTTTCACTGCCTGCTCAACCGTTTGGATGGCGGGGGGTAAATAGGCCAGGCGGCCTTTGCATTTTTTACAAATACTCATTCACAGGCAAAATGAGATTCCCAACCATTACTAAAGAACAATAAAAATGTTTAACATTATTTTTTACATGTCCCTCTTCATGTAACTGAGTGACATGTGCTTATATCATTTGTAAAATGTGCATCTTAGCATTTAAAGTTCTTCAGCTCCCAGAAGCAGCTCTGTGCCTTCAGGGAGCTGTCAGTGTGTGCTCCCCGGCACATTCGCAGACTTCAGCGCTCGCCCTCCTCCCGCCCCCACCCCAGAAACCCTGAGCTTCTCAGCACATGTTTCCCACTGGCTGGCTGGCTGTTAATTGGCCAACCAGTGTGAAATCGCAATCGGGGCCTGATCACGGGCGGTGGTCCATCTCACGGCCGTTTCCGGGCCCACCCACTACGCCCAACTAACGAGGGGAAAATCTTACCCTTGGTGCTCTTTATAATAAGTCAGGTTTCCCTTGGTATTCATTGGTTACAGGCCTGTTTGAGCGGAGTCAGGAATCAGGCATCTCTGGTCCCAACTAAAGACATCCAACATCAGCACTCTGACTACAGACACAAGGGACACAATTATTTGCCATTTCGACATTTGTTACACTATGGCAGTGACTACATTTCAAAAAATGTCATTGTCAAGCACTTTGAGGCATTGTGAAGTGGTGAAAGATGCTATATACAGGGGAGAAGGAGGGAGGGGGAAAAGGAGGGAGAGGGCAGGGGGAAGAAAGGGGGAGGGGGAAGATGGAGGGAGGGGGAGGGGGAAGAATGAGGAGGGGGAAGAAGTGGGGAAGGGGAAGAAGTGGGGAGGGGGAAGAAGTGGGGAGGGGGAAGCAGGGGGGAGGGCTGTAGAAGGAGGAGGGAGGGGGGAGGAAGGAGGGAAGGGGAGGGGGGAGGAAGAAGGAGGAAGGGGAGGGGGAGGAAGGAAGGAGAGGGAGGGGGAGGGTGGGGGAGGGGAAGAAGAAGGGAGGGGGGAAGAAGGAAGGAGTGGGGAGGAAGGACAAAGGGGGAGGAAGGAGGGAGGGGAGGGGAGGGGGAAAAGGAGGGAGGCGGAAGGGGAGAAGGAGGGAGGGGGAGGGGGCAAGTCCTTTCTCTGTGTGCTTACCTGTGCATAAGTCTATGTAAATGTATGTTTATATAGGTCTTTGTGTTGCTTGCCAATGTCTCCTACTCCACAGTTTGTGTGTTTAGACACTGGGATAGTGACAACATTAGGCTTCTCTAATGCTTCCTATGGTGCAAAAATTCAACAACCTTAGCTATTAATGCAGGTCCATCAATAACAGCTCTGAGAGCAAGGTATTGGGACATGTTTTGCAGGTAAAGAGTAGGGCCTGATATAGGGAAAAGGTACTGGCTATTTCTGAGGTGAACAAACAGGCAGCTGTTGGCAACATCAATAAAACTAAATGCAAGATACTGCAGATACTGAACATTGGAAAGAAATGATTTTGCGGATGGTGGTGTTTCCTGTCCAGCCACCTGAAGAGTCAGTGCAGAACGCATCCCTGCCGAGTACAACCCCACAGGCATTTAATGCTCCGAGAAACGTTAATTGGCTGGAGACAGGACTTGTGACCCACACTGAGGTAGAAGTCCTGCTTCAGGGAGCTGCCAGCCAATCTGATTGCCCAGTGAGAGGAGTGGGACGACACCATATTCGAAGTCCCGGACCCAGGACCAGGTAAGTTCAGGTGTCTCATGGCATGGAGAATTAAGGCCTGGGTGGGGAACTGTGGGGAAAGCAGGGTAGGGAAGGAAGCTGGATGGGAAGCTTTCCCTTAAGTAGCCAATTACTGGACACTTAAGGGTCTCAATTCTGGAGCGGGCAGGTGGGGGGTCGCCCTGGGCCTCGCCTGCCACCTGTAAAATTGCCGAGAGGATGGGGCGGGCAGGAGATTGGCGGGAAGGCCACCAGGGGGATTTTACGGGCCCACCCTCTTGGCTGTGGGATCAGTAAAATTCTCTTCATAAAATTCTGGAAACACTCTCCAACTTCAGCAGTCTCTGCAGAGAGAGGGGGAAATGTTGGGTTAACTTATATCCTTATTGTGCTCACTTCACCGATGCTGCCTTACTGCCTTGCTGAATGTTTGCAACATTTTCTGTTTCCATTTCACACCAGGGTAAACGCTAGATCACCAGAAAGCTGTAAATCGAGCAGCTTCACCTTCGGTACAGATACATTAACACTGGATTGTATCGGAGCACTGCCCTCTCAGCAGTATCTCAAAGCTTTAGAAGCCAATTAATTCTCTCCATGTGGGGAGTATTACAGGTCAGGCAGCAGCAACAGACACCAGGGGTTTGCAAATTAGAGAATGAAAACAATGCCAGATATAATCATTTGGTGCTGTGAACTCTGTGAGGGCTTGAGTCCCTGAGGACAACATTCCATTCTACAGACTGGCTGCGAAATGTCTTGTAATATAGGTTCAGGGAAACATGTTGCATAAAACTATTTCTTTGTTAATAATTCAAAGCTGGCACTCATCAGATTCGAAAGATTCTTGAATGTAACAGAATATGTGAATATCTTTAAACCGTAACATTGCTGGCACTGTGCCACACACACCAGATGGTCCCGCATTCAACCCAAGTCAATGCTGAGTTACTTACAACACAAGAATGTTTAAGATCACTGCCGCCACTTAGTGCCTAGCTCACACAATAAAGATGGATATTGGTTAAGTAACCAGAGGACAATTGTTGTCCATTGAACAAATATTCCAGCAAGAGTCAGCACCTTCAGGAACTGTACCCGAGTGAGAGTCAGCACCTTCAAGAACTGTACCCCACTGAGAGTCAGCACCTTCAGGAACTGTATCCCACTGAGAGTCAGCACCTTCAGGAACTGTACCCGAGTGAGAGTCAGCACCTTCAGGAACTGTATCCCACTGAGAGTCAGCACCTTCAGGAACTGTCCCCCAGCAAGAGTCAGCACCTGCAGGAACTGTATCCCACTAAGAGTCAGCACCTTCAGGAACTGTACCCGAGTGAGAGTCAGCACCTTCAGGAACTGTATCCCACTGAGAGTCAGCACCTTCAGGAACTTTACCCCAGTGAGAGTCAGCACCTTCAGGAACTGTACCCCAGTGAGAGTCAGCACCTTCAGGAACTGTACCCCAGTGAGAGTCAGCACCTTCAGGAACTGTACCCCAGTGAGAGTCAGCACCTTCAGGAACTGGACTCCAGGGAGAATCAGCTTCTTCAGAAACTGTACCCCAGTGAGCGTCAGCATCTTCAGGAACTGTATCCCAGTGAGTAAGCACCTTCAGGAACTGTATCCCAGTGAGAGTCAGCACCTTCAAGAACTGTGCCCCAGTGAGAGTCAGCACCTTCAGGAAATGTACCCCAGTGAGCTTCAGCACCTTCAGGAACTGTACCCCAGTGAGAGTCAGCACCTTCAGGAACTGTACCCCAGTGAGAGTCAGCTCCTTCAGGAACTGTACTCCAGCGAGAGTCAGCACCTTCAGGAACTGTACTCCAGCGAGAGTCAGTACCTTCAGGAACTGTACCCCAGTGAGAGTCAGCACCTTCAGGAACTGTATCCCAGTGAGAGTCAGCATCTTCAGGAACTGTATCCCAGTGAGAGTCAGCGCCTTCAGGAACTGTACCCCAGTGAGAGTCAGCACCTTCAGGAACTGTATCCCAGTGAGAGTCAGCACCTTCAGGAACTCTATCCCAGTGAGACTCAGCACCTTCAGGAACTGTACCCCAGTGAGAGTCAGCACCTTCAAGAACTGTACCCGAGTGAGAGTCAGCACCTTCAGGAACTCTATCTCAGTGAGACTCAGCACCTTCAGGAACTGTGTTGCAGTTAGCCGGGAATGTTGGTAGATTTCTAATGTTATTTGACTTGCAATCCAGAGGCCTCAGCTAGTTCTGTAGTGGCACGAGTTCAAAACCTACCCTGGCAGCTAGGCAATTTAAATCTAATTAAAATTTGGAATAGAAAGTTAGACACAGGAATGGTGATCATGAAACTGCCAATTGCCTTAAAAATCCATCTTCACCCAGTCTGATCTACATGTGACTCCAGACCCACAGCATGTGGTTGACTATTAACTGTCCTTTGAAATGGCCTAGTAAACCATTCAGCTGTATCAAATTGTTGCGGAAAGAGGAATAAAGACGGGTGTGCCTCTGGCATCAATCTAAGCACTGGAAACAGAAAAAGACACACCCTGCCTCATTGACCCTTCTCACTAACATCTGAGGACTTGTGCCAAAATAGGGAGAGCTGACCAACAGAGTAGTCAAGTAACAGCCTGATGTAGTCATACCTACCGAATCATACCTTACCACAATTGTCCCAGACTCCTCCATTACCATCCCTGGGTATGTCCTATCCCACCAGCAGGGCAAACCCATTAGAAGTAGTGACACAGTGGTGTACAGTCAGTACAGAGTGGCCCTGGGAGTTCTCAAAATTAATTCTGAAACCTATCAGGTCAAACATGGTCATGGAAGCCTCCTGCTGATTGCATAAGATCATAAGAAATAGGAGCAGGAGTAAACCATAGGGCTCCTTGAGCCTGCTCTGCCATTCAACATTCAATACAGTCATGGCTGATCTTCTGCATCAACTTCATTTTCCTGCCTGCTTTCCATTTCCCTTGATTCACTAAGTGACCAAAAATTTGTATTAATATATTGAGTATACAGAGCATAATTTCAAGTTTGCAGATGACACAAAACTCAGAAATATAATCAGAGGAGTTATTGACTAATCACACCGATCAATCTCTATCAGTGAGTCTACAACAGATCCAGGCATGAGACCCAGGCATGAGACAAGGAAATCCCCCAGGGGGTAAAGCTTTGTGGAATCAGAGATTACCAGTTCCTCTTGAACCTGATGTCTCAAGATACTCATATTCTGCAATTTTCTTTTATTTGTTCATAGGATATGGGTGTCGCTGGCTAGGCCAGCATTGCCCATCCCTAATTGCCCTTGTTCAGAGGGCATTTTAAGAGTTAACCACATTGCTGTGGGTCTGGAGTCACATGTAAGCCAAGCCTGGTGAGGACAGCAGATTTCCTTCCCTAAAGGGCATTAGTGAACCAGATGGGTTTTTATGACAATTGGCAATGGTTATTATCAGAATTTTAATTCCAGGTTTTTACTGTATTAGTCCAGTGACAATACCACTATGCCACTGCCTCCCTAGTGTCTCAAAGTAGTACCTTCTAAGAATAAACCAATATGAATGGGTGGGTTGAGGTTTGAACGAATATCTTTATTGGTAAGTAAGGGCAAAGGAGGCCAGGCTGTGCTGATCAGATGGATTCAAGAATATTTGCCCTCTGATGTCTCTCCATGCATGTCATCCTCACACTCTGGCCCCTGTAATTCAGAATCTGGCATCACTCTTTAGCTGGGGCATAGACCATAGACCTTCTTCAGTTGCAAAGCTGTGAACAATATAGCAACAAATTCAGGCTCAAAGGATGGCTTCAGCAACCCAATGGTCCTCTCAATTACCAGCATAATAGCTACATGGGCTTTATACTTCACTTCTACACATGTTCTGGGTAGACTGAGTTGGTTATCAGCTTTGTAAGCAGAAAGGGCCGCCCATTTCTAAGGGGTTACTCCCTTCTCCAAAGTACAAGTGCCTCAATGGCTTGGCAGCAGGAAATATGTCTTGTTACCTAACTAACCCTAACCCTAAACAATACCTTCCCAACCAATCTGTTGTTAGTTCTTTCTAATAGTTGAACTACACACCTCCCCATACCACCTCTCCACATTCCTTTGATTTGGTTTCTACTGAAAGCTTAGATAGTTCAGTTCCTGTGCCAGCTCCAGATCATTTCTATAGACTATAAACAGCAATGACCTGATGCTGATTTCCACAGATATCCCAGTAACCTCTAGTCATGTTGAGATGTCTACAATCCTCAATCACACTTTATCCAAATCAGCCCATTTTAAATTCACCAACATTGGGTCACTTGCTACATTTTAGCCCAGATCTTCAGGGCTCCGGATGGTTGGAGACCAGACACACCCCGGAGGATATGCTACAGAACCCCTTGGAAGTCCAAAGCAAGGACTCTGTGGGAATTGCCCAGGAAGTTTCAACTTCTGATGGGCAATTCCCCTGCTGTCCAGGACCCTCTGAAAAAGTCTCCAACTCTGAGTTAGAGTCAGAGACATTGGAGGGTTCTGACTTACTTACTTACCCAGGAAATATTAGACAGGAAAAACCATGTCTACCCCCTGGGTAATTATACAACTGACCTCCCAACTCCACACTAACACCACCTAAACTCCTCCCATGACCCTCCAACCCCCCCCACGACCCTCCAACTCCCCTCCAACCCTCTGAATCCCCTCAGTCCCCTGACCCTCCCCGACCAGACCTGACCTGACCGGACCTGACCTACACAACCTGCCACCTACCTCCTTACCGACTCTGCTGCCTACCACCCTGCCACCCTACACAGCTGGCACCCCCTACCCACCCTACCACTCAATCACCCTGCCATCCTCCCCATGTGCCACTCTACCAGCCTACCACTCTGCCACCATATCAGCCTACCACACTACCCACTTACCTTACTCACACTCATTCACAAACACACTGAAAAGCTGTTTATGTGGCCCAAAGCTTTTCACTGTTATTGAATGAAGACTTAATATAGCAGCTCATGCAGTAAAAAGGGGTCATATCTAGGCTTCCCCCGACAATCCTGCACTATGAAGGAGGACGCCCAGAACAGGTATGCTCCACAATACTGAAGGGGCCTGGTTCGGAAGTTCAGGCCATAATGCAGAACTCCATCATAGTGTAAAAAATAGGAATTAAGTAGCAATCACTGTCAGATTGCCATTCCATGGAAAATTTAGCCCATTGTTACACTTTGAAGGTATTAGAGAGGGTGCAGAAAAGATTTACGAGAATGGTTCCAGTGATCAGAGACTTTAGTGACATGGATATATTGGAGAAGTTGGGGCTACTTTCCTTAGGGAAGGTTGAGAGGAGATTTGACATTGGTTTTCAAAAGAATGAGGAATATGGACAGAGTAGACAGAGATAAACTGTTCCCATTGCTGGAAGGGTTGAGAACCACAGGACACCAATGTAAGGTGATAGGCAAAAGAACCAACAGCAAGATGAGGAAAATCATTTTTACACAGCAAGAGGTTAGAATCTGGAATGCGCTGCCTGACAGTGTGGTGGAGGTAGATTCAATCATTTCAAAAGGTAATTGGATAAGCTACTGAAGAGAAAAGAATATGCAGAGCTATAGGAAAAGGCAGGGGAGTAGGGCATGCTGAGCTACTCTTGAAGAGAGCCAGCAGGGACACAATGGGCTGAATGGCCTCCCTCTACACCATAACCATTCTATGATTCTTTTCCATGATTCTTTGCTTCCTCTTTTCCTCTATCCCTTTCTCGCCATTTGTTCTTACCCAATTCTTCCTCTTTCAGTTTTCAAACCCCTACTTTTCATCTTTCACTCTAGACCTACATCTGTTTCTAACTCATCACAATTTAGAAGGTGCCCTGTTCTATTCTTTTAAGGCCTAAATTGGATGACCTGACATTTGCCTGTACTGAATCCATTTGGCAAAATTTTGCCCATTCAAATATTGCTTTGCAATGGCATTCTTCCATCCACATTGCTTAAAATGTCGCCTACCTTTGTGTCATCAGCAAGCATGTATAGGTGACTTCCTATCCCATCATCTAGGTTGGTAATAAATATGGAGAATGGTTGAGGTCCTAACACAGATCCTTGCAGGACACCACTAGTCATATCCTTTATTTTCCCTAATCTCTGTCTGTTGCTGACAATCTCTAACCAGGTCAATAATTTGCCTTCAGCTCCATGAGCTTCAATGTTAGCTAATGGGTTCTTATGAGGGATTTTATAAACTTTCTTGAAGTCCATGTAAATAACATCCAAAGACATTCCCTTGTTCACTACTTTAGGTATATATGAGGATTCCATTTCTGGGATGAGATGAGATCTAGCCTGGGTAAAATGGAACCAAAGCCTGACAAGAAAAACTTAACAGAACAGTGGGTGATCTTTAAGGAGGAGATGCTTCAGGTACAGGCTAGGTAGATTCTAACAAGGGCAAGAGGCAGAGGAGCCAAAGCCAAGCCTCTTTGGATGATGAAGGAGATAGAGAATATGATGAAACAAAAAAATAATATATGATGCATGTCAAATGAACTTATCAAGGCACATATATAAGTTGAGAGGGGAGGTGAAGAAGAAAATAACACTGGCAAAAGAGAGAATATGAGAATACATAAACAAGTTAACATAAAAGGGAAACCAAACTCTCTTACTGGCAGAGTAAATAATAAGTGGGTAGTAAGAGTTGGTGTGGGGCCTATTAGGGGTGATATACACTTAAAGGTGCAGGGCAAGGCTCAAATACTTAATGACTACTTTGAATCGGTGTTTGCTAAAGAAGAGGATGCTGACAAATATTGGTAGAACTGGAGATGGTAGAGGCAATGGATGGGGTGAAAGTTGATAGGTGGGATGTACTGGAAAGGCTGGTTGTGCTTAGAATGGATAAGTCACCTGGTCTGAATGGCTTGCATCCTGGGTTGCTAAAGGACATAGGGGTGGAGATAGTGGAAGAGTTTTCCATAATCTTCTAATCTCTCCTAAATAGGGGTGGTTTGGGGGTGGGGGGGTGGGGGGGTGGCGGGGTGGGTGGTGCGGTGAGTGCCAGAGGATTGGAGAGTAACAAATGTGACATCCTTATTCAAAGAAAGATATAAGGATATTTCCAGTAACTACAGGCTGGTCAGCTTAACATCAGTGGTAGATAAGGTTTGAGAAAAAATAAACAGGGAAAATAGTCAAAAGGCAGTTGGAGAGGTTTGAGTTAATTAAGGAGAGCCAACACGGATTTGTAAAAGACAGGTAGCACTTGACTAATCTAAGAGATTTTTTTTTTGTGAAGTAACAGAAAGTTGATGAAGGGGATGGAATTGATTTTGTCTCTGTGTTTCAAATAAGCTTTTTACAAAATATCGCATAAAATACTGGTTAGCAAGATTGAAGCTCATGGAACAGGAGGGTCAGTGTCAGCTTGAATGAAAAATTGGCTTAAGGTCAGAAAACAGTAAATTGTGATAAATGGTTGTTTTCCAGCCTGGAGGAAAGTAGACAGTGGTGCTTGCCAAGGGCCAGTGCTAGGACCACTGCTTCATAAGGGACCTGGGGGGATTCATGTGCATAGATCCTTGAAGATGGCAGGACATATTGAGAGAGTAGTTAGCAAAGCTTATTGGATATTGGGCTTTATAAATAGAGGTATTGAGTAGAAAAGCTGTGAAGTTATACCGAACCTTTCTAAAGCTCTGGTTAGGCCTCAACTAGAGTATTGCACCAAGTTCTGGTCACCAGACTTTAGGAAGGATGTGAGGGTCCTTGAGAGGGTGCAGAGGAAATTTACCAGAATGGTTCTAGGGATGAGGGATTTTAATTAGAAGGTTAGGTTGGAGAATCTGAAATTGTTCTCCTTGGAGTAAAGGACGATGAGGGGAGATGTGATAGTGGTATACAAGATTATAACAGGTTTAGATAAGGTAGAGAAAGAAAAGGGGTGGAATGTTACAGCCCCGTTGCAGCGGGGGCAGGGCTGTAAAATGCAGCAAGCCATTCAAAAGTCCATTGACTTCAATGGGACTGTAAAATCCCGCTGGTGTATAATTCTGCCCAAGGTGTTCCCATTAGCTGGTGGGTTAGGGACAATGGGACACATATTTAAGACTTTGAGCAAGAGATACAGAGGGAATGTGAGGAAAAACCTTTTTATGCAGTGAATGGCAATGTCCTGGAACTTGCCACCTTGGAGGGTGATTGAAGTGGAGTTAGTGAATGCTTTCAAAAAGAAATTGGAAGGGCACTTGAGGGAAATAAACTTACTGGGCTACAGGGGAATGGACTGATTGGATTGCTCTACAGAGAGCTGGCATCGACTTGACTGGCAGAACAGCCTCCTTCTATGCCGTAATCTTAGCCCGTCCTTTCCCATGTCATCATGCTTGGCATTCATTCCCTCCTTTTCCTCCTTCTTGTAAAATATTTGAGAAAGCTTCCACATGGGGAGACTGGTGCATACCCCAGGTTAATTTTGTTGTATCACTTAGTTTGTGAACTGAGGGGAATTTTTAAAATAGAAACACGTTGCCACAAAGAATGAACACACAAGCAAAGCAGAGAGAATTTTTAAAATTTCTCTTTATTTACAGAAACATTCAAATTACCAACTGTGACTTTACACAGCAGCAGTCACGATACCACTCAATATCTCCCAGCACTGGATTGTACATGGGAATACTGGGAACGCAAGGCTCAGGACCCAGCTTTACATGGGAATACCAGGAATACAAGGTCCAGGCAACCAGAGTAGGAAATGTTAAATTAATTGAGCCTAGTCGGCTGACTAGAGTTTGGTTGTACTAATCCTGTAGCAGTAACAGAGGAAACTCAGTAATTTTTTGATATAATCATTGAAAAGAACCATACATAAAGAAGCTAAAAAATTATGATGCAAGTTTACAGAATTCAGATCTTACTATATTTTTTCAAAAGTCCATAATGAAGGCATAAGCTAGAGTTTCCAGGGATGCACTCACAAGCCTGCAACTTTCTTGTCCATTAATGGGGGTAATGTTGTGGGCTGCCAGTTCATAGCAGATATCCCAGCTAAAGAGAGAAAGCTGGCAATGAGAATCTTACAGTAAAAACTGGTGTTATAACCCAAAGATAAAAGATGCAGGGTTAGGCATCCTAAGCCAACTGCGGATACACTTGCTTCTATGGCATTCTGAACTCTGGATACATTCACCTCCATGTAATTTCCAACTGTAGACACAATCACCTCCATTGAATTCCCAATTGCATGTAATGGCATAGTGGTAGTGTTACTGGATAAGTGATCCAGTGGCCTGAACTTAGGCTCTAAGGAATTGAATTTAAATCTCACCACAGCAGCAGGGGAGAATTTAAATTCAATTAATTAATAAATCTGGAATAAAAAGCTCATCTGAGTGATGATGATCTTGAAATGACTGGTTTGTCATAAAAACCTATCTGGTTCACTAATGTACTCTGGGAAAGGAAAGCTGCTATCTGTACTCATTCCAGCAGACATGTGACTCTAGCCCCACTCTAGCAATGTGGTTGACTTTTAACTGCCCTCTGAAATGGCCTTGCAAACCACTCAGTTATATCAAAATGCAACAGAAAAGTTCAATGAGAATTATCTCAGATGGACCACCTAACATTGACCTAGCCGCCAGAAAGTACAAAGGCACATCCAGCCCAGTTGACCCAGAAAAATCCTCCTTATTAACATCTGGAAACTTGAGCCAAAATTGGAGAGCCGTCCCACAGACAAGTCAAGGAACAGCCTGACATAGTCATGCTCACCAAATCATACCCTACAGCCAACGTCCCATGTTCTTCCATCACTATTTATGTCCTGGCCCACTGGCAGGACAGATCCACCAGAGATGGTGGCACAGTGGTATACAGTCAGGAGGGAGTGGCCCTGGGAGTCCTCACCTACTGCCCTCCCTCAGCTGATAAGTCAGTACTCCTCCATGTTGAACACCATTTGGAAGAAGCACTGAGGGTGGAAAGGGCACAGAATGTACTCGAGTTGAGGAGTTCAATGTCCATTCCCAAGAGTGGCTCGATAGCACTACTACTGACTGAGCTGGTCATGTCCAGAAAGACATAGCTGCTAGACTGGGTCTGCGACAGGTGATAAAGGAACCAACAAAAAGGAAAAACCTACTTGATATTATCCTCATAAATCCACCTGTCACAGATGCATCAGTCCATGACAGTAATGGTAAGAGTGACCACCACTCAGTCCTTGTAGAACGAAACCCTGTCTTCACACGAAGGACACACTGCATTGTGCTGTGTGGAACTACCACTGTAATAAATGAGATAGATTCAGAACAGAGCTAGCAGTCCAAAACTGGGCATCAGGAGGCATTGTGGGCCATCAGCAGCAGCAGAATTGTATTCAACCATAATCTGTAATTTTATGGCTCGGCATATCTCTCAGTCTGACATTAATAACAAGCCAGGGGACCAACCCTGGTTGAATGAGTGGTGCAGGAGGGCATGCTAGGAGCAGCACTAAGCACACCTAAGAATGAAGTGCCAAACTGGTGATGTCACAATACAAGACTACCATGCATACCAAGTAGCAAAAGCAGCATGTTATAGACAAAGTTAAGTGATCCCACAACCAATGGATCAGATCGAATTTCTTGCAGACCTGCCACATCCAGTCGTGAACAATGATGGACAGTTAAACAACTAACAGGGGGAGAAGGCTTGACAAATACCCCCATCCTGAATGATGGGAGAGCCCAGCAGATTAGTGCAAAAGGCAAGGCTTATGCATTTGCAACCACCTTCAACCAGAAGTGTTGAGTGGATGACCCTTCTTTGCTTCCTCCTGAGGTCCCCACCATCACAGATGCCAGTTTTCAGCCAATTTACTCCATGTGATATCAAGAAATGGCTGAAGACACTGAACACTGCAATGGCAATGGGCTCTGGTGCTACTCCACCTCAAATACCAAAAACTTGTGCCCCAGAACTAATTGGGTCTATAGCCAAGCTGTTCCAGTACAGCAAGCTCCACCTGGGCAATGTGGAAAATTTCTCAGATATGTCCTGCCTACAAAAAGCAGGACAAATCCAACCAATTACCTTCCCACCAGTCTACGCTTAATCATCAGCAAAGTAATGGAAGGTGTGGTTCACGATGCTATCAAATAGTACTTATTCAGCAATAACCTACTCACTGATGATCAGTTTGTGTTCTGCCAGGATCACACAACTCCTGACCTCATTACAGCCTTGGTCCACACATGGATAAGCAGAGACAAAGCTGAATTCCAGAGGTGAGGTGGGAGTGACTGCCCATGACATGAAAGCAGCATTTTGACCAAGTATGACATCAAGGAAACCTGGCAAAATTGAAGTCAATGGGAATTGGGCATAAAATCTCCACTAGTTGGAGTCATAACAAGCACAAAGGAAGATGGCTGTGGTACTTTGAGGCCAATCATCTCAGCCTCAGGCCATTGCTTCAGGAGTTCCTCAATATGGTCATAGGCCTAACCACCATCAGCTGGTTCTTCAGTGACCTTCCCTCCATTATAAGTTCAGAAGTGGGGATCTTTGCTGATGATTGCACAATGTTCATTCGTGACTCCTCAGGTATTGAAGCATTATATGTCCACATGCAGCAATACCTGGACAACATTCAGTTGGGCTATCAAGTGGCAAGTAACATTCACACCACACAAATGCTAGGCAATGACCACCTCCAACAAGAGAGAATCTAACCATTTCCCCATGACATTAAACAGCATTAACGTCACTGAAATCTCCTTCATTAACATTCTGAGGTTACCATTGATCACAAACTCAACTGGACCAGCCATATAAACACTGTGGCTACAAGAGCAGGTCAGAAGTTGGGATTTCTGTGGTGACTTATTCACTTCCTGACTCCCCAAAGCCTATCCATCATTTACAAGACACAAGTCAGGAGTGTGATGGAATACTCTCCACTTGCCCAGATGAGTGCAGCTCTAACAACACTCAAGAGTCCTGACAATACCCAGGACAAAGCACACACTTGATTGGCACCTTAAACATTCACTCCCTCCACCACCAATGCAGTGTCGGTGCGTACCATCTACAAGATGCATTGCAGCAACTCACCAGGTCTCCTTCAACAGCACCTTCCAAACCTTCAACCAACACCACCTAAAACGGCAAGGGCAGTAGACACATGGGAACAGCACCACCTGAAAGTCACACACCATCCTGACTTGGAAATATATCGCCGTTCCTTCACTCTCACTGGGTCAAAATCCTGGAATACCTCCCTAACAGTACTGTGGGTGTACATATCACTTGGACTGGAGCAGTTCAAGAAGGCCGCTCACAACCACTTTCTCGAGGGCAATTAGGGATGGGCAATAAGTGCTGGCCTTGCCAGTGACTCTCATGCCCCATGAAAGAATAAAAAAATGGATACACTCATCTCCATGTAGTTACCAATCATGGATACTTTCACCTCCATATAATTCCCAACCATGCATATCTTCTCTGAAGTTTAACATTTAGGCTATAACGATTTCAGGTCATAATTTTAGGAGTTAGCAGGGAATTGAAGACAAATAGCAAAGATATGCTTATAATGGCATTTCACACCTCCAAGGCAAACCTCTTAAGATTAACCAACATGGGTGAAGCAAGTGAGTAAGGCTATAAAGCTGTTACATCTACTATGATGATTAAAGGTAACAACAGTTGCCATTAACAACATTCACCATTATAGTTTGTGAACACATCACGTACCACTGAATGAAAGAAGATTGGTACTGAGGTGTCAAAATCACACACCTTCCTCTTTGATCATCTGGAATTAGCTAGACAGATAGCCACCATTAACTAACTCTCAGGGCAGGCACAGAACGGGATTGATTCAGAACAAGTCCCCTCTACGCTGTCCCATCAAAGCCTGCCAGGGCAAGTACAGCATGAGTTAGATACAGAGTAAAACTCCCTCTACACGGTTGCCACCAAACAATCCCAGGGCATACAGCAGAGGTTAGAAACAGAGTAAAGCTCCTTCCACACTGTCCCTATCAAATACTCCCAGGCTGGTACAGCACAGGTTGGATACAAAGTAAAGCTCCTTCTACGGTGTCCCCATCAAACACTCCTAGGGCTGGTACAGCATGGGTTAGATACAGAGTAAAGCTGCTCCTACACTGTCCCCATGACCAATCCTACTGATGGTATAGGACAGGTTGGATACACAGTAAAGCTCCCTCTGCACTCTCCCTAATTGGAAGTTTCAATCCTGACACCAGTGGTGTGCCCTTGACTGCATCAAACCATACAGCAGAACCTTTTTAACAGAGCTTCAACAGACTTATTAAACCATAATACAATGAACCAATGAGAACAGCATCTGAAGTTTGAACATTCCCTTCCCACCACTTTGCGTCTGTTACAGTACAGTATATCTGAGCGCTCTCCACATGATATTGTGCTGTGTTTGCGGTTAGACTGCGGTATATCACAACTAGACTATGTCACCAGCTGCTAGTAGCAAAGAATACAACCAGTTTCAGTTATGTTATTCCAGAATTTGTTTTCCTTTATGAGTAAAATTGATACAGCGTTAATATCTTAGTGATGCAATTGGTCTTTAGCATGTGAGTAACTATTTCCCTTGCCAATCTTTGCCACGTTAGAGTATGACAGTGAGGCTAACAAAGAGGACTTGCCACTTATTCTGTGTAAAGGCCCTTAATGTGTAGGATGTACAGCAAATCCTCTCTGTGATGCAGCCTTTCAGCCTGGTGCAAACAGATTGAAAAAATTTTAGAAGGTCTTAGAGAAATTCTGAAATTTCTGAAATGTAGAATTCAAAACACAAACAGATCAGCCATGATCTTACTGAATTGTGGAGCAAGTTTAAGGGGCCAAATGGCGCACTCTGCTCCTATTTCGTATGTATGTATGGATGGAAACAAACATGGAAAAATCTGGACTGCGGCTCAATTGGTAGCCCTGTGGCCTCTGGGTCCAAAGGTTGTGGTTTCAAAAAACATTCCAGGATCTGAGCATATGACGCTGGGTTGACATTCCAGTGCAGTATTGCAGGAGCGCTGCACAGTCACAGGTGTCATTCTGTGGATGAGCTATTAAACCAAGGTCTTGCCTACACTCTCAGGTAGGCATGAAAGATTCCATGTCATTTTTTTGAAGAAGTGCAGAGAAGAATTTCTGCTGCTCAGGCCAATCTTTATAACGAAACCAACATTTAAAATTATTTATCTGATTATTTATTTCATTGTTGCTTGTGAGAACTTACTGTGTGCAAGCTGGCAGCTGCATTTCCAACACTACAACTACTCTTTGAAAGTAATTCATTGGCTGTTAAGGGTGATGGAATATCCTGAAAGGCCATACAGTTTTTCTATTTTCATTACTCAGCACTTATAACTTTGAGATATGTAGAAAATAGTTTAACAGTCAGGTATTCTTATAATCTGTATGCTTTATTAGATTTTTAGCAACTTATGCATGTATTATCATCAGCATTGGAAGGGTGTATTGCGAACTTTCATTGGTTTTATCAGGGAGTATGACATATTTTATTAGAAAGTGTGGATTTGGGAGGATGTTCGCAAGATGCAGGCATCAATTCATTGCCCTGCCCAAATTATTATCAAGGGGTAGTAATGGTGGCTGTCTCCTTGAACCGCTGCAATCTTTGCACAGATTGGTGTTTTCACAATGGTGATAGGTAGGGAATTCCAGGACATTGGCTCAACAACAATGGGCTGAATTTTAACACACAAAGAGGGTGGGTTGGGTTCTGGTACGTTGCTAAAGATCTGAAACATGACCCCAGCCTGCCGACCTCCGGTTTTAATGGAGGCGGGACAAGGGACAAGCAGCCAACCCACACCAAGGAGGGCTTTTGGAACTTTAAATATTTAAATGAGCTGACAACCTCTTATTTAAGCTGTTTCCCAGGCTTTGGGCCACTAGGCAGTGGAAGGGAGATGAAGACAGCTTTAAAATGGTAAGTGCCTTTACAACACTGCATGTGGGCCAGAAGGAGCAGGAGCCAGACAAAGACTCCTAGGATCTGGGTCATTCCCCCTCCTACGTCATTGATTGAACCTACTTGATCCTGCAGCCTGCAGCCTACTCCAAAGTCCTTCCCATCCAACTGGAAAGCAACCCAGTCAATCAGGTTAATTTCAAGCAGAAAACTCCAGATAAAACTCTATATGCAGGGAAATTCGGAACTTTGCCACTTTGCTGCCTATGTGACTCACTGCTTTTAATATCCTAGTCTATGGAGTAACGGCAATATATAACCAAGTCAGAATGATGTGTAAGTTGCGAGTGGGAAAGCTTGGAGATTATGGAGTTTTCACAACTTTGCTGCTCTTGTCCTTCATGGTGATGTAGATCACAATAACTTTGGTGAGTTATAGAATCATTGCATCATTGAATGTTACAGCATAGAAGCATTTGCCCCGTCATGTGCATGTGCAACTCAACTAACTTCAATCCCCTGCCTTTTCCCCATAGCCCTGCAAATTTCTTTTCTTCAGAAAATTATCCAATTCCCTTTTGAATTCCACTATTGAATCAGCCTCCAACACACTCCATGGCAATGTATTTCACATCCTAACCACGGACTGCATCAAAGAGTTTTTCCTCATGTTTCCATTGCTTCTTTTGCCAATCACCTTCAGTTGGTGTCCTCTGGTTCTCAATCCTTCTACCAACAGGAATAGTTTCTCCCTATCTACTCTGCCCACACCCCCTCAAGATTTTGAACACTTCTATCAAATCTCCTCTTAATCTTCTCTTCTCTAAGGAGAACAGCTCCAGCTTCTCCAATTGATCATATAACTGAACTTCCTCATCCCTGGAACCATTTCTGCACCCTCTCTAATGCGCTCACATCTTTCCTAAAGTGCGGTGCATAGAACTGGACACGATACTCCAGTTGAGGCAGAAATAGTGTCCCTTATAGTTTTATCATAACTTTCTTGCTTGTATGTTCTATTTATAAATCTCAGAATTCCATACGCCTTATTGAAGACCTTCTCAACCTGCTCTACCACCTTCAATGATTTATGCATATATCTCCACCTCATATCCCTCTGCTCCTACACTCCCTTTAGAATACCCTTTATTTTATATTCCCTCTCACTCTTTCTACCGATATGAATAGTTTTACACCTCTCTGCATTAGATTTCATCTGCCACTTGCCTGCCCATTCCACCAGCCTGTCTAAGTCTTTCAAAATTGATCACTATTCTCCTGATAGTTCATAGTGGTACATTGTGTAGATTGTACATTCTACTGCCCTTGATGGATGTAATGGGGATTGAATCCAGTGGCAGCATTACTGAGGGTGTGATAAATTGGATGATTGTGGTGTACTGCATGACATAACACATTGAAGGATGGGGAAATGGTATATTGGAGCATGCGGTATTGAAGAATGTGGGTATTAGAGGATGTGATGTTTAGAAGTATGTGAAAATGTAGGATTTGGAATATTAGAGGATGTAATAAAGAAGAACATGCATTTATGTAACACATTTTACCATCTCAGGGTGCCCCAAAGCATTTTACAAACAATGACGTTTTTTTAAATGTTGTTATTGTTGTAAACATAAACAGGAAAAGATGATAATAAATTTGCACACCCCAAGCTCTCACAAACAGCAATGAGATAATGAACCAATAATCGGTTTTCGTGATGTCAGTTGAACGATAAAAGTTGGCCAGCATGTCAGTTCTGCTGCGAATAGTGCCATGCGCTCTTTTATGTCCATCTGAGAGTGCAGAAAGGACCTTGGTACTGGGGTGTTAGACCAGATTATGTGCTCAAGTCCCTGAATTGGACTGGAAGCATCAACTTATCACAGAGGTGAGAGTCTTACTACTGAGGCAAGGCTGACACTTTTATCAGAGGGTGCCATATATCACGGGGTCGAACAGAAGGTGTAGTATATCAGAGGGTGTTGAGAATCACTGGGTGCAGTGCATTGAAGAATGAGGAAGGTAAATTGGAGGGTGCAGTATAATGAAGGGTGGAATCAGAGGGAATAGTATATTCAAGGGTATGATATAGCAGAAGGTACAGTATATTGGAGGGTGAGGAAGTTATATTGGATGGCATGGTGTAATGGCGAGTGAGGAGGATATATTGAAGGTTATAATGTATTGAAGGGAGAGGAAGGTATATTGCAGGGTATGGTGTATTGGAGAGTGAGGAGGTATATTGGAGGATATAGTGTATTGGAGGGAGAGGAAAGTATATTGGTGGGTATGGTGCATTGGAGAATGAGAAGGGTTTATTGGAAAGTATAGTTTATTGGAGGGTGATGAGGGTATAATGGATGCTACAGTATATTGGAGGGTGAGGAGGGTATATTGGATGCTACAGTATATTGGAGGGTGAGGAGGGTATATTGGATGCTACAGTATATTGGAGGGTGAGGAGGGTACATTGGATGGTGCAGTATACTGGAGGGTGTATTGGAGGGTACAATATATTGGAGGGTGAGGAGACTATATTAGAGGGTACAGTATATTGGAGGGTGAGGCGGGTATATTGGATGGTACAGTATATTAGAGGGTACAGTATAGTTGGAGGACTGCTATTACAGCTCCTCTGGTGAGGAGATCAAGGGAGTATTGAAAAGGAAATGTTTCATTAGGCTGAAGGGTTGCGTGTCAAACAGCGAGTTTTACAATGCTAATGTGCTTTGTAAAATCTAATTGAAATTGGATATTTTCAAATCACAGTTCGAAATACACAATGTTAACAGATAACTTGCTGCATGCCAAATGCTTTGTCTGCTTATAAAAGTCCTGGAACCTGTCCATATTTACACTCTGTGTTCAGCACAGCTGTCAGGCTTACATAGACCACCACGTTTTGTCTCATATGTTAGTCATAACAGGCAAAAACAGAGGTATGGTGGACTTCAATGGGGATAGCCAGCCAACTAATGGGTAGGACATGGTGAGTATGTCCTTCTGTTAGATAGTACCGGGCTCTGTGATCAGACAACAAAGCTTCTGTAGCGGCCTGACCTTCACCCCAGAGAAAGAGACTCATGACCACATTTAGAAAAGGATTAAGCAATCTGAAAAGCATATTCAGCCAACAACTTGTGTAATGTGCTAAGCTGAATATCATGTTGTTTCCTGCCTCTAGTTCCCTCCTTACAGTTTAACGCCCTTCAGCCTGTTCTGAAAGGTAAATATTTTGAACCCAAAGTGTATTTACATTGTGGCCCATGATGCTTCTCACAGAGTTTTTTTTTTCTGAATGAGTTGATCAGGCTTTCCCACATTTCCCTTTTTTCTCTTTGCGTTGGAATTTCCGAAGTCTTCTTGTCCACACATCCCGCCACTGAATGACGAGGCTGTTCTTATCAGCCACAAGGCCTCCAAGCCTCTCAGACACGCTGTCAATGTTCCCCATCACTAGGTACTTTTTGGTCATTTGGATCTTTGGGCACTTGCATGCCAAGTCTTTCATATTAATCCACAGGAACTGGTCTGCCCGTTTTATCTTCTCATCCCTGCTTCGATAAACTGACACAATATTCACGGTGAACTTTGCCCATTCACTCACTGTCTCCATATCCAGAACATTAACCTGAACCGCTGGAAAAGGATAACAGAGAAGTTAGTCTGCTTTCAGTTCAGAGACATTCGAGAGTTTTAAAGCATCTGACAATCATTAACATCTCTTCACTAGCATCCAAAAAACGCTTCAGAAAAACTCTGGGCCTGTTTCCTGACAAAAAAAACTTTAGAAATGAGTAAGAATTCTTTCAAAATCCTCATTAATTTTCTATTTTTAAACTAACTAGCACCATCTGTTGAAAGCCTTCTTATTACATCTTGAGCTGGTCTGCAGCTGCTGAATTGCCAGTTGGTACAAGGTACATAACACAACACTAGGTCCCAGCTTTGATCTCAGCTGGTGTGTGACAACACTCTTAAACCAGGGATAGGGAAATATATCCTATCACTGTGGGGAACCACAGGCTCTAATTGATGTCCCATCACTCTGGGATCGGATATTGATTTGGAAGCTAATTAACTAATAGCTATCAGATCATATACATTTATTTCTATTTGCACCATCAATTCATCTATCTTGTCACAAATGCTGCAAGCACTAAGATAATGAGTCTTTAATTCTGTGGTTTTACCATTTTTCCCTACTATGACTCTATTTAATGGTGCACTGATACGTTTGCATGCTCTGCCCCTTCCTGTTACACTTTGGTTATCATTACCCATATCGCTATCCTGAATTATTGTCCTTTCACTTTGCCTTGAACCTCTCAGTTCTGAATCATAAAAATTTACATCACAGAAGAAGGACATTCAATCCATTGTGATTAGCTTGAGCTGGCTCTTTGAAAAGGCAGTCACCCCCGGTCCCACATTCCAGCATATTGTTTATAACCCTGTAGGTTCATTGTCCTCAAGTACCTATGCAGCTCAAATTATGGAATCAGTTTCCACCACCTTTTCCGGTTGAACATTCCGATCCCAACAACTATAAGAACATTTCTCCTCATCTCTCCTCTAGATCTTTTTCCAATCATTTTGAATCCATGATCTCTGATATTGACCCAGCGCCAGCAGGATTAGTTTTTCCCTATCTATTCTATCCAAACTTCTCATCATCTTAAACCTCTATTAGGTCAGCTTTTACCCTTCTCTGTTCTAAGGAGAACAGTCCTAATGTTTTCAAACTCTCCTTATAACTGAAATCCCTGGTAACATCCTGTTAAACCTCCCCTGTACCCTATCTAAGGCCCTTACATCTAAATTGTGGTGGCCAGAGTTAGTTTATTCTTTCACATGATGTGGGCATCACTGGCTAGGTCAGCATTTATCACTGATCCCTAACTGTCCTTGAGAAGGTGGTGGTGAGCCACCATCGTAAATTGCTGCAGTCCATGTGGCGTAGGTTAGTGCTGTTAGGAAGGGAGTTCCAGGATTTTGACCCAGCGACAGTGAAGGAATGGCAATATGGTACCAAATCAGAATGGTGTGTGGCTTGGAGGGGAACTTGCAGGTGATAGTGTTCCCATGTGTCTGCTGCCCTAGTCCTTCTAGGTGATAGAGGTTGTGGGTTTGGAAGGTTATGTCAAAGGAGCCTTGGTGAGGTGCTGCAGTGCATCTTGTAGATGGCACACACTGCTGCCACAGTGCATCGTGGTGGAGGGACTGAACATTTAAGGCAGTGGATGGCGTACCAATCAAGCAGGCTATTTTACCCTGGGTTGCCCACAAAACTCCAACTATGGCCTAGCCAGTAATTTATGAAGTTTTAGCATGCTGTCTTTGCTTTTATATTCTATTGCTCAATTTATAAACCTAAGTGACACCAATGCATTTTGGTCACATTATTAAGTTGCCCTGCCACCATTAAGAATTTCTATTTACGGACACAAAGGTAAGTCTCTCTGCTCATCTACACTTTTCAAAATCATGGAAATGAAGGAAATGGCTGGCGCTTTGAATAGGCATTTCGTATCTTTCTTCATAGTAGAAGGCAATAAAAGGATCCCAATAATAGTAGAAAATTAAAGGGGCAAAAGTTGGAGGGAAGGTGGTGGCATTGGAAGACCTTCAAACAATACCGCCCCAGAGAAAAATTACTAGGAAAACTAATGGGACTAAAGTTCCCTGGACTTGATGAGCTGCATCCAAGGGTCATAAGATAAATGGCTGCAGACAGTGGATGCAGTGGATGCAATGGTTGTAATCTTCCAAAATTCCCTAGATTGTGGAAAGGTCCCAGGTTGAAAAGCTGCAATTGTAACACCACTATTCAAGAAGGAGGGAAGCAGGAAACTATAGGGTTATATAGGTATAGTTAGCCTAACACCTGTCATTCAGAAAATGCTGGAATCCATTATTAAGGAAGTAGTAGCAGGACATTTAGAAAATCATATTACAATCAAGCAGAATCAACATGGTTTTATGAAAGGGAAATCACATTTGACAAATTTATTAGAGAAGATAACAAACACAGTGAACAAAGGGAAACAAGTACATGTAGAGCGGAATTTTCAGGTACTGCCAGCGGCGGGTTTCATGGCAGGCAGGAGCGGAAAATGTGGAGTGAAGCCAAAGGTCAGATTTCTGCTGGCGGAAAAGGGAGTCGGAATTTTCCCCTCGCCACTTTCATGATGGGATGATGGCGGGTCAGCTTTCCCACCAATCCCTGCCAGGAAGGCTATTTGCATGCATTAGCTTGTCATGAATACTCATTAAAAATGCAACTCGCCAGAATCAAGCTCTCTCTCCCGATTACGTGCCACAGGAAGTTAGCCAGGTCTTAATCCTTCTAACCATACTGCTAAGTCTTAGTGGATCCCCAAAATCCACAGCAGAGGTGGAGGCAGCCTTTTCACTGCTACACTCTGTTGGCTTTGATAACTTTGGCAGGCGTCCTCTGGAGGGCTGAGGCCAGGAGGGCCTTGGCCTGCTTTGGATCTCCTGCTGTGGGGCAGGTGCACCCTCCTTGGCCTGTACAGTTGGAGGTGATGGGGTCACAGGCAGAGGGGATTGGGATTGGCTTAACACTTATGGAGTTACCTGAGTGGATGGTCCCAGGGTGTCCAGCTGCTGGTCCTCCTCCCTGTGGGTGCCCAAGGGCCCCTGCCTGAATCCCTGAGGACAAATGGCACCTGGAGGGAGGTCGAGATGCCCGGTCCCCCTCTCTCCTAGCCACTGATGGATCCCACCAATGTCTATAGCAATGGAGAGAAGGTCCATGTCCAAATCCGGCAGAATCTGCTAGACCAAGGTCTCCATGGTGACCACCAACCTTCCCATGGAGACTTTGAAGAGCTCCTTCGTTTTAGTCTGTAGGCTGCATCTCACAACTCTGCTTGATGTCTTTGCATCTCCAGCATGTTTCCAGAAGCTCATCATCTGACTCAGACTCAGCGGGTGGCTGTTCTCCAGCAGTCCTCTGAGTACCAGAGAGCTGCACTGTCACTACCTCCAATTGCTGCGGAGACGTGTCTGTGAGGTGTTCCCCAGAATGTAACCCCAAGCCTAATCTAGAACTATGACCCACCTAGGGGTGTATCTCTGCTGGTGGATGCTGCAGGTGAATGCTGTGACTGGTCTTCTTCAACTGACTCCTCAGCATCCTCCTCTGAGGTTGGCTGGGACTAATGTTTCCTGCCGGTCTGCCAGGATCTATTGCTGCTTGTAAGAGAGCTAAACCTTGGTGCACTCTTCTTGTTCCTTGGGGCCACCTCCAGAACTTCCAGCCACACAGCTAGGCTGCAGAGAGCAGTAATATGTGGGCTTGGGTAGTGTTTAAAAATGGTGCCAGGAACTTCGACCCCATGAGGTGACGGCAGGCAGACGAATCAGGGCCCACCCTGCCACATGATTCAGCGAGCAGCTCGCTTATGCATAATTAATGAGGCTTCAAGCAGAAGATCAGGCATGAGAACCCGACCTGCCGATCAGCAGGAAACTCGTAATAATCCTGCTCGCCACTGTACTTAGTCTCCGGAGTGGAAAATTCTGCCCATAGTGTATTTGGATTTCCAAAGGGCATTTGATATGGTACCATATAAGGTACCATGTATGGCACAAGATAATAATTCATGGTGTTGGGATACAATGTTAGCATGGATAAAGGATTGGATAGCTAACAGGAAACAGAGAATCAGGATAAATGGGTCATTTTCAGGTTGTGGAGTGCCATAGGGATCAATGCTGAAGCCTCAATTATTTATCATCTCTATTAATGACTTGGATGAAGGAATCAAGTATAATTTACCAGATCTGCTGACGATACAAAGATAGGTAGGAAAGCAAGTTATGAGGAGGGTACAAAGAATCAGCAATGAGACATAGATAGGTTAAGTGAATGAGCAAAAATTTGGCAGGTGGAGTATTAAGTGGAAAAATGTGAGATTGTCTACTTTAGTGCGAAGAATAGTACTGTAAAGCAGAATATTATTTAGATGGAGAGAGACTACACGATGTTGTGGTACAGAGGGATCTGGGTTTCCTCATATATGAATCACAAAAAGTTAGCACGCAGGTACGGCAAGTAATTTGGAAGGCAAGTTGACCTTTATTGCAAGGGGGATGGAACATAAAAGTAGAGAAGCTTTGCTACAACTGGTAAGACCACACCTAAAGTTAAGAACATCATTCAGAAGATAAAAGAAGCCAAATGGAGATGGCCTGGGCATGTTGCTTGATAAATTGATAACAGATGGACAAAAATATTAATGGAGTTGTAGCCAAGAAGAAGGTGGAAACATAGAAAAATTTGAAGAGATGACATTACATCATACTTGGGAATTATATGGGCAAAAAAGCAAGGAATAGAGATGAGTGGATAAAGCAAGTGAAGGGTTACATCCAACACTGGATAAACACAGCCTAAATGATGATGATGATATTTGCATTGGAGGCAGTTTAGAGAAGGTTCACTAGATTGATTCCAGGGATGAAGGAGTTAGCTTATGAGGAAATATCTTGCAGGTTGAGCCTATACTCATTGGAGTTTAGAAGAATGAGAGGCGATCTTACAAAAATATGTAAGATTCTGAAGGGTCTTGACATGGCAGATGCTGAGAGGATGTTTCTCCTCATGGGGTATCTCGAACTAGGGGGCACAGTTTCTGATTGTAGGGTCTCCCATTTAGGATGGAGATGAGGAGGAATTCTTCTCTTGGAAAGTAATTAATCTTTGGATTTCTCTTCCCCAGAGAGCTGTGGAGCCTGGGGCATTAAATATATTCAAGACTAAGATAGACAGATTTTTGATCTACATGAGAAGCAAAGGTTATGGGGGACAGTCGGGAAAATGGAGTTGAAGCTACAGTCAGATCAGCCATGATGGTATTGAATGGCAGAATAGGCTTGGGAGCTACTCCTGCTCCTATTCCTTATGTTCTTAGGCTCTTATATTGTGATGACCCATGTGCTAGGAAAAGCCTGTATTTTCTTTTGTGAAAGAAAAGAACCAAGTGCACTGGGAAGTATTTTGAAAGAGGGTTAATTGGTTTCCTTATTATCACAGCATTAGTTTCCAAGAAATGTGTCCTGTTTCACAGACCACTGCCATGCACTAATTATCTCCCCTTGCTTCCACAGGCACATCTGGGAAACAGCCGACGGAGTCCATGACCCAGGGCCTCCAATCAAGCCTCAAAGAAAACTCTGAAGAGGAATCTGGAGGCACCCTCCTTGAAGTCCCATCACAGTGCTCACCCACACCCTCCACCAGTGCAGAGACACACATCTCGATGGGATCTAGCTTTACATTAGCCTCAGGATCACAATCTGGTGAGCACATCTCAATGCCTGGTCCGCTGCAGGCAGCGGTAGGGACTTCCCAAGTGTCTGGCACTCGGAGGACTGCTGGAGGCCAGAAATTTGCTGAGATCGAGTCCGGTGACAAGCTTCTGAACTTGGTCATGTCACAGTTGCTAGAGCTGCAAAGGCAAGCTTGAGAACATCAGGAAGAGATGTCCACTGCACTCCTCAGATTGCAAGGCATGATCAGAGTCCGTCCGCTTTCAGGCGATAGTGCCTGCATGCCAACGCACCAAGGTCAACTCTGGTATGATGGTGGCTGCCATGGAGACCTTGGTCCAGGATGTTGCTCTTGCACTGCTGCATGAGTTTAACTACATTATTGATGCCATGGCTGGCTTCCAGCAGTGTCAATGCAAAAGAGGTGCGGGGCAGCTCGATCTCTATCCAGCTACCCCATCTCCTCAAGGAGTCAGCCAGGGGCTGTTAGGCACCCATAAGGAGAAGGATCAGCAGGTGTACCTCCCCTGAACCATCCATCCAGGTGACTCCAGGAGTATCCAGCCCATCCTAGTCCCCTCTTCCTGTGACCTCAGCAGCTCCCGGTCCACAGGCCAAGGAGGGTGCCACTGCCACACAGCAGGACCCCGAAACCAGGCTGGGGCCCTCCAGCTGTCGGCCCTCCAGAGGATGCCCACCAAGGTCATCACAGACAGGGCGTAGCAGTCAGCAGGCTGCCTCCACCTCCGCTGTGGACGGCCGGGGAGCACTATGACGTAGCAACAGGTTTAGGAAAGTTAAGAAGAAGAATTAATCACTTATCCATACTGTTCACTATTGTTAATTAACTCTCAAGGATGGTTTCTTGTTCCGATGAGCAATGTTCGTGTCACTCAGGTGTGAAACCTTTCTGCACAAGGTAAAGGCAGGTGTCTCAGTCCAGGGCTTCTTCCCTGTGCTCTGTGTAGCCTTCAGACAAGAGCGATGGTCCGGCCTCACATTCCTTAGACACATTACTGATGCCTGCACCTCAATGGTGCTTGTCATTGCTGCCAGAATGTTGTGAGCAGGCATTTCAAAGTTCTGTCATTCTCTCTGTGTGCTCTCAGCACCTTTAATGTGGGGCTGGCCCCCAGTGACCAGTGGCGCTGTGCTGTTGAAGGGGCCAGGTGCTGAAGGCGGACAAAGGAGCAGGTACTTTTGATGTTTCATGGCTGCATATCTATGATATGATTCTGATCACAGAGCACAAGCGAGCTAACCTCAGCCAGATAGGAGTCAGACATTCACACAGGATATGTGAAGATCTATGGAGTGTCCTCACTGCAAGTTGTCAACATCCTCCTGCAATCGAGTGACTGTTAGGGCCTCCACTGCGTCTCCATGACAGAGTGTTATCACAGAGGCCTGAATTTTTCACCCATTGGGTGCACGTGAGCGACGGGCCTGGGAGCGGACAGGAAACGGGCCCCCAACCGCGATTGGCTCCAGACCGCGATTTCACGCTGACTGGCCAATTAATGGCCAGCCAATGTGGAAGGTGCCCTGAGAAAGGCTCAGTACTGCAGGTGGGGGCGGAGAGAGGGCAGGCACCGACGTCACCACGGGTGCTGGTGAGTACTTATACTGAGCTCCCTGAAGGCAGAAAGCTGCCTCAGGGAGCTGCAGACCCCCACAGAATAAAGAAAACAACAAAAATGCTGCAAAATATGTCCAGGCAGCACAATAAAGCACCTGAAAGCAAACCTAATTAGCAAACAGTCCCCAGATATCTCTTTTTATTTTATTTCCCCACGGAGATTTCATCCCACCCTGGATCGAGGTTTGAGCAAAAATGTAAAGGCCGCCTGGCTAATTGGCCCATCCGCCAACCGTAAAAGTGGACAGACCACAAAAAATCGCTTTCAATTGCCTCCTTAATGGGCTTAATTGTCTGCTTAATTGTTGGCAGACGTGCTTCCAACTGCCGCGCATGCCGCCGACCTGAAGGTTGCTCGCGTGTGGCTTGACATTGGGACACTCACCCAACATCATCTCGCACTATCTCACGTCTGTTCAGGTCAGGCGCGAACCCGCCTGCGAGGTGTAAAATTCTGCCCTGAGGTTATGTACGCTGCCATAAACCAGACAGGAGTCAAATATTCATAGGTGCAACATGAGGATCTAAGGTGTCTCCTAACTAGATGTTTTCATCATCCTCCACAAATCTAGCAGCTATTAGGGCCTCCTGAGTGTGCCTGCCTCGTCTGGCCAGTGCAGGGGCCTCATCCCCGTAATCGTCGCCCTCGAGGACCTCCTCACCCTCATCCCCATTGGTGCCCTCCTCATCGGAGGAGACCTCCACCTCCTCCACCTCCTCCTCAGCCAGCTCCTCTTCCCATTGTAGTGCCAAATTGTAAAGTGCACAGAAGGCAACGACAATGCATTGACACCGCCTGTGGGCTGTATTGCAGGGCTCCTCCAGACCAGTTCAGGCACTGGAACCTCATTTTCAGCATCCTGATGGTCTGCTCCACCAAGTTGCGAGTTGCAGCATAAGCCTCATTATAGCGTCACATTGCTGCAGTCTAAGGCCACTGCACGGGTGTCATCAACCACGTCCTCTGCAAGTAGCCCTTGACCCCGAGGAGCCATCCCTGCAAATTCTGTGGACCCTGAAGACGTCAGGGATCTGTGACCAACTGAGAATGTAGGAGTCATGGACACTCCCTGGAAACCGTGCGCAGACTTGCAGGATGCGTTTCTGGTGGTTGGTCGCTGCTGCACATTCAGCAAATAGAAGCCTTTACGGTTGACATAGTTGACCGTGTGTTGCGACAGAGATCTGTGCACCATGTAAGTGCATCCGATGGCACCGGTGGGAAACCCGAGATCTGGGCAAATCCAATTGCTCTTGCATCCTGGCTGTCCTGGTCCCAGGCCAAATGCATAAAATTGTGTGCCCTTGCAAAGTTGGCATCCATGACCTCATGGATGTATTTGTGGGTGGAGGCTTGTGACATCCCACAGAGGTTACCTGTGGAGCCCTGAAAGGAGTTATTGGCATAGAAATTGAATGCCACTTTCCAGGCGACTTGGCGCCAAATCCTGCAGTAGCTGGCAGACGTGACTGACCAGTTCCCTTTACATGCACAGTCTTCGGCGACACTTGTTGTCGGTCATCTGCAGGGATGAAAGGCGGCACCTTTAGACCAACTCGCTGTGGCTTTTTGGTGCCATTTGTGGGAGCCTCAGCCGTCCCTTCTTCCAAAGGGTGTTATTCCTCCTCTGCGCAGCCAGGTGCCTCAGTCGCTGTCTTCTCAGTCATCTTCGTTCTCTGTACTCCACGAGGCACACAGCTAGTTCATCAGGCTTCATGATGCTGATGTACTCCTCCTGCAGGATGAAAGAGAGAGACCTGTGGGTTAGCATAAGTGTACTAAGAACCTTTCTTGGTTAAATCTGAAGGCCCCTTAATGCATCCCAGAGAGTGCTGGCCACCACTTGGATGGCCAGAGATTAGTGCACTGTATGACTGTCCAAAACTGCACCCACCCCGCCCCACCCCACCTGACTGATTGCTGGCAGCTTTGACCATTGGTCTGCATGCTGTGGCCTCAGCTCAGATGCAGGCATTCTCCTAACCCACACTGCAAGGCTGCACTGTTAGCTTGAACCTTGGGGGAGACTGGTCCAAACTGGGACGTTGACATCGCAAGGGGCTGTGAGCGCCTCCACCTGTGACTGCTCCATGGCCAGCTTTAGCAAGAAGATTGTATAACATGCCCATTCAGTCAACTGTTATGCAGTCCACTATAACACTCATCACTTTGCAGTCTGTGCCTGAGGGATGAAGAGCTCTGGAGCATTTGGTGACACTTTGATGCCTCTGCATTGCTTGAGTGGGCAGAGAAGCTAGAGACCCAACTCCAATCATATCAATATAACTGCACCTGAACTGCCTCAGCTGCAGATGAATGGTCACTTTATATAACATTTCCCTGTGGCCGCTTCCCTCACCCGCTACCCCCCCCCCCCCCCCCACCCTGCAGGACAGCCCTTGCACCCCCCCGATAATGCACCTCAACCATAGGGCAGCACTTGCACCCCACCCCCCAACATGCCTCAACCACAAAATGGCCCTTGCCCCAACCACCCCCACCAACCCCCAATGCGCCACAACCTTGAAGTCCAACAGGCAACCTGGGCGAGCACACCTCAAAGTTACTGTGTACTCACCTACGAGTTCCCCTCAAAGTGCAGCCTGCCAAGTGCACACTTTGTAAATGCTGTTGTGAAACATGTCAGTGTGCAATCAAGCTGATGTGGGTGGATGATCCAACAGAGGGAGATGAGTCCAGCGGGTTGGCCTTACAATGATATGCTGATGTGTTACAATGAGGTTCCCAACGTCTGATGGCAGGAAATGCGGCCTGCCATTGGTGGGCGGAGAGGACGATCGCAAACTGGTTTCACGACGTTGTGAAACTGATTTTTGGCTTTCTCACCATATTGTCCGCTCATGTCACCGAACACGCCTGGTGCCAGTGGGCACGGAAAATCCAGGCTCAAGAAATACAGGCCCAACTTACTCAATCTCTCCTTATACTTTGAGACAGTGAAGTGAACTTTTGTTGCACTCCATCTAAGGCAATATATCCTTCCTTATGTAAGGAGACCAAAACTGTACATTGTACTCCAGGTTTGGTCTCACCAATGCCCTGTATAATTGTAATAAGACTTCTACACTCTTATACTCCAATCCCTTTGTAACAGTATCTAACATACAATTTGCTTTCCTAATTGCCTTCTGTACCTACATGCTCACCTTCTGTAATTCAAGTACAAGGATATCCACTCTCCTCTGAATGCAAACATTTCCTGGTCTCTCACCATTCAAAAAAATATGCTGCATTTTAAAATTGTTCCTACCAAAGTGGATAACTTCACATTTCACTACAATGTATTCCATCTGTCATGTTCTTGCTCACTCACGTAACCTGTCTATATCCCTTTTGCAGCCTCTTTTCATTCTCCTTACCGCTTACTTTCCCACTTAATTTTGTACCATCAGCAAACTTGGATATGTTACACTGAGTCTCCTCATATAAGCTATTAATATAGATTGTAAATAACTGAGGCTCAAGTAACGATTCTTGCGGCTCCTCACAAGTTACAGCCTGCCAACCTGAAAATGTCCCGTTTATTCTTAGTCTTTGTTTTCTGTCCATTAACCATTCCTCAATCCATGCTAATATATTAGCCCCAAAACCCATGAGTCCCAAGTTTGTCTAATAATCTCTTTTGTGGCACCTCATTGAATGCCTTTTGAAAATCCAAATACACCACATTCACTGATTCCTCTTATCCATCTTACGAGTTACTTCCTTAAAAAGCTAACAGGTTTGTCAAACACAATTTCCCTTTCATAAGTCCATGTTGACTCTGCTTAATCATATTTTGATTTTCTAAGTTCCTAACAATAGGTTCTAGTATTTTGCCTACTACTGATCTTGATTTAACTGGTCCATTGTTCCCTGTTTAACCAAGGTTTGATACAAGTTTAATATGGCTTCTCTGATTTTTAATTCTATCCTACTAGGAATGAACAGCAGTGTTTTGTTTGCATTTTATGGCCTTATTATCCTGCATCACTATTTTTAGTATTTTGCGTATCTCTACCCCCAGATCCCTCTGCTCCTCTTCTCCATTTAAACACTCATTATCCAAGGAGCCTGTGACCTCCTTCTTCCTCCCAAAATTCCCCACCTCATACTTCCCTGCATTGAAGTTCATTTGCAAATTACATGCCTATTCTGCAAGTTTAAAAATATGTCCTAAGAGTCAGAGAGTCATTTACAGCACAGAAAGAAGCCATTCAGGCCAATCAAGTCCATGCCAGCTTGCTGTGGAGCAATTCAGTCAGTCCCAACCCCCCCGACTCTATCCACATAGCCCTGCAAGTTTATTTCCCTCAAGTTCCTGAAATGATTCAACTTCAAAATTGGTAAAATGGGGGAATTTTCCAAGGCACTTGGAGATGGATTTGGAGGAAGGATTTGGAAAACAAATTCAGGGACAAACAGGCTAGTTTGCTAACAAGTTCCTCTCTCCATCTACTTTGCTCAAGGGCTGGCTGGGTCTGATGCAAGCAAACTGTGCATCTGTGATGGATGAGAAGCCAATTTAGGTCCACTAACAGGTAGTTAAGATATCAATTTTCAGTGATTTTCCCAGCACAAGGCAATTTTGACAGTATTGCAATAGGTCCCTCTTTTACTTTGCACAGACTTCCTCCGCTTTAAGTATTCGTACCCCAGGCCAATTTGGTATGGTCCATAAATTTTGAAATTGTACTTCCTATTCTTGAGTCCAATTTGTTTATGTAAGCGGTGAGTAACAGTTGTCCCAGCACTGATCCTTTTGGAAGACCACTTTCCACCTTTTGCCTAAGTAACTATCATTAACCTCTGCTCTCTATTTTTTCATTCATAGTCAGCTTGCTAACCATTCTAATACTTGTCCTCTGACATTATATGCTCTGACCTTAGTCATGAGTCTCCAATCTAGCACCTTATCAATGGCCTTTTGAAAAGACAAATAGATTGCATCTACTACATTACCCTTGTCTCCTCTTGCTGTTATTTCTTCAAGGTGTTCATTAAGGTTGGTCAAAACTGACCCTTCCTTTCAAACTCTGTGCAGATTAATTTTTATTACATTTTTGGTTTCCAGATGATTTTATAATTGAGGTTCATTACTGTGGAATCACAAGGTCTAATCAATATACATCACTGGACAATTGCAGGGTTAGTGTTGCAATGTTACTCAGAGCAAGCCTTGATTTGAGCATTATTTGGAACTAGCACGTAACAGCGTATGAAATGATGTAGCTTACCATAGTCTTTCTTGCAGTATTTTTTCATGTTGATCTTCAGGTTTCCTTTCACAGGTTTGCAGTAGGATTCACAGTCTGGGAAGGAGATAAAAGGAATATGTATATCAGGGTGATACAATATGTCCTAGGTCTCATCTTCCATGTTTTAGTGACACTATGGCTTAGACTCCCATAGCCCCGCATCCCATGTTCTTGAAACTTTGCTCCATTCTCTTTACTCTATATCATGAAGTGTTTACAATACTCTTGATTATCCTTCCATTAAAAGCAGATTAAATGATGCAGCTCTCCACACCTTGTATTGCAGCCAACAAATAATAATTTATTTCTAATTATTATTCAGAGAATTTTTTAAAAAACTCTTTGCTATTATTATTTCCCTCCCAAAAAGAACTTGCAGTTTTACTGGCACACACTGCATCCTATAAATGCACCTTTTGTTAGAGGCAGCTGCACTGAGCCTGAAGGTATTTGTGTGGCTTATTCACATTACAGGCAATGCACAGTTTGCCAAGCTTTGTTCAGCATTAATTACTGGACCTTTCACTCATAATTTGTCATTAATAAGCTCAATGCTGCCTGGTGAAAAGAGAGCGAGTGATTGATACCTGGACAGTTCCCTTCTTTCACTGCTTGTAAGTCTGCAAGCTTCTGATGTGGTGTGAGGTGCTGCTGTTACATCTTTCAGCTGAACCCAATTTGGGTTCGGTGTTCTTGTGCTGTGACGCTGGGATGAGAGTCCTGCTGTTAGCAATGTGGTGTGAAGCACTTTATCTTCCAATGCTTCCTTTCCCTTTTTATTGTCATCCTTCTCAGTTATAAGTGATAAGGTACAGAACACGGGTGCTGGGGTCAGGACCCAGGGATATTGGGGTCTGGTCCCATGGATGCTGCACACATTCCTTGGTCCTCACTGTAGTTTCCATTCTTTATATCCAAGCTGGATAATAAATGTTTCAGGCTCTCTGACTATAGAGAGCCTCTCTTCAGCCACCATCAATGCACTCACACTTTTCAACAGAGGAACCTGACTTGTAATGAGGCACAGGAATGTTGGCTGATTTCCACTCTCTAGCCCAGAAATAATGAAAGGAAATGTGACAAATTACAATCTTAATGCAACCAGCTTGCACAGTACTTAACAGTGAAATAATCAACACCCAGGAAGCCATCAGAGATTATTACCATTTGTTTTCTAATGGAAAAAAGGAAAGATAAACATGGCATAATGATTCTCAATACCAGAAAATATTTTCTTCACAATTTTTAAAAATAAAATCTGGGGACTGATTGAATCAAACGTTGCATTTCCATAATAGTAACGTAGGTCTGAAGCAACCCTGACTCTTGCAGAATAATTTTTCAAAATTATTCATTCACAGAACATGGGCATGATTGGCTGGGCCAGCATATATTGCCTTTCCCTAACTTCCTTTGAGAAGGTGGTGATGAGCTGCCTTCTTGAACCACTGCAGTCCAGGTGGTGTTAGTACACCCACAGTGCTGTTAGGAAGAGAGTTCCAGTATTTTGATCCAGTGATAGTGAAGAAATGGTGAAATAGTTCCAAGGCAGGATGGTGAGTGAATTGGAGGGGAACCTGCAAGTAGTGGTGGTCCCATGCATCTGCTGCCCTTGTCCTTCTATGTGGTAGAAGTAATGGGTTTGGACGGTGCTGTCGAAGGAACCTTGGTGATTTGCTGCAGTGCATCTTGTAGGTAGTACACATTGCAGCCAGGGCAGCTGGTGGAGAGAGTAACCTTTAAAGATGGTGGATAGGCTGCCTTCAAGTGGGTTGCTTTGTCCTGGATGGTGTTGAGCTTCTCGAGTGTTGCTGGAGTTGCACTCACCAGGCTAGTAGAGAGTATTCTATCACACTCCTGACTTGTGCCTTGTAATTGGCAGACAGGCTTTAGGGAGGTCAGAAGAAGGAGTGTTCACTGCAGAATTTCCAGTCTCTGGCTGGCACTTGTATATATAACTGGCCCAGTTCAGCTTCTGGTCAATGGTAACCTCCCCAGGATATTGATAGTAGGGGTTTCAGCAAAGATAATGCCATTGAATCTTTCTTGGTAGACATGGTAATTGCCTGCCACTTGTGTGACATGAATGTTACTTGCTACTTATCAGATCAAGTCTGAATGTTCTTCAAGTCTTGCTGCATGTGGGAATGGACTGCTTTGTTATTTGAGAAGTTACAAATAAAGCTGAGTTTAGCAAACAGTGAACATCCCCACTCCTGACTTTTGTTGGAGGGAATGTCATTGATGAAGTAGCTGAAGATGATCGGGCTTAGTACACCACCTGAGAAACTCCTGCAGTGATGTCCTGGGGCTGAGATGATTGGCCTGCAATAACCACAACCATCTTCCTTTGTGCTAGGTATGGCTTCAATCAGTGGAGAGCTTTCCCACTGATTTACCTTGGCTTCAATTTTACTCAGGGTTATGCATGCCACACTCAGTCAAATACCATCTTAATGTCAAGGGCAGTCATTTCCTCATCAGCTCTGGAATTCAGCTCTATTTTCATCGAAGCTGACCAGTATAAATCCAATCTAGCCAATTACCGCCCTATTCATCTACTCTTAAAGTCAGCAAAGTGCCTGCAACACTGCTAATAAGTGACAATTACTTAGCAATAACTTGCTCACGAGCATGTTTGGACCAAGGCTGTAATGAGGTCTGGAGCCAGGTTTCCTTGGTGGAACCCAAATGGAGTACTGGTGAGCACCTTCCATCACTTTGCTGAAGATTACAAGCAGACTAATAGGGTGGTAATTGGCTGGATTGGATTTCTACTGGTTGGCTTTGATGTGTGAAATCCTCTGACTGAGGATCCCAGATCAGTGTTGTCATCTTCACATGGAACAGGAGTCCCAACCAGGTTCCAAGGAGTTAGGGAGAGAGATCGACCCTGTTAAAAGTGGCATCAACTGGATGCCTGAACACACCTCACCTAGTACAGGAATATTCTGGCCATGAATTTAGAGTGAATATCAGTGGTTTATGGAATTCCTACTAGTTACAGTGTGTTATGCATATCATTACCAGTTACATATGGACTATCAGTGAATTATTGAACTACTGTGGATTATGAGGGGTATCTTGAATATTAACAGCATTATAATTAGATACCAATTGTATTTCAGGAATATATAATTAGTTTCTCGTGGAATCAATTTTCTTCCAACCACTGCTTTCCAGGTTTATTTAGTTCCATTCAAATATTTACAATCTATAAAAATATCTTAGTTGAAGAGACAGAGAGTAATGTATCCAAGTTTGCTGTTAACACAAAGCCAGGTAGGAGTATAAGTTGGGAGGAAGACACGAAGAGGCTGTAAAGAGATATAGACAGCTTAACTGAATGGGCAACACGCAGCAGATGGAATATAATGTGGGGAAGTGTGAGCTTACTCACTATGGTAGGAAAGATAGAAAAGAAGAATATTTTTATTGGATGAGAAACCCAGACATATTGATATTCACAGAGTTCTTCTATCCTTGTACATGAATCACAAAAGTTAACATAAAGGTACAGCAAGCTATTAGGAAAGCAAATGGTACATCAGTTTTTATTACAAAGGGATTGGAGTATGAGTAAAGGAGTTAAAAATTGGATAAGACCCATAAGCGAACACAGAGATTATGATGAGAGATTACCAATGCCCTAGCGAAGTGATATAGGCAGCACACAAACTTCATGCAGGGTTCTGAGGTTCATACAAGATGAGCACACCACTTAGCGAGGCTGTACCTCTTAAAGTTAGGGTGCATTCTGGCTCCAGCAGGGGTGGGAAATGCCTGGGAGAGACTTTGTGAGCAGGAAGAAAGCTGAGAAATGGAGCAGCAGGCCAGACTTCCCTGGTTCTCTACCTCCCAGGTTCTCTGAAGCAACACTGGAGGCCTTAGTGATAAAGGTGAAAAGGTAAAAAAGGCCATCTTTTCACAGGTGGCCAAAAGACTGTGTGGATGAATATTGAAAAGGGAATGGGAGCAGATAGCTATGGAGGTCAGTGCGAGGAGTCTGGCTCTTACAACCTGGCTATAGTACCATAAAAGATTCAATAACCTCACAATTGTCATGGTCAATGAATGCACTTTCCTGCCCACTGCATCACCAACCTCATACGCTTCCCAATGCACCACATCCCTCTCAACAATCTTTAGAAATCAGGACTGATGCCTAACATTCAAATGCTGCATCGCACGCTGACACATTTATCAATGTTGCAAGTTTCACACCCACATCTCACAACTTCCCCTTCAGGTTTCTGCCCAACCACAGCGTTGTGATTACTACCACGGGTAGGGCAAGAAGGCAGGACCCGAATCAACCTCAGTTGGAGCGGGGATCAAAGCGCATGCTGTAGGCACCAATGTGATTGACACTGGCCATCCAGCCAACCGGCCCCCCAAGGACCCAAAGCTGCTGTGGCAACATACATTTTTACATGCATGTTGTAGCCTGGAGGTATGGATAGTGATGGTACAGGCTCCAGGAATCTCTCCCACTCATACCACCTGCCATTGTCACGTGTTGGAGGGATTTATAGGTTGATATTCAACTTGTTTGGTCACATTATGAATGCACCTTCCATGGTCATCAAGTCCTGGAGTGGAACTTGAACCCAGAGCATCTGGCTTGGAGGCAGATACACTACTCACTGCACCACAAGACCTCCTCAGCTCTGCATACTTCCAACTAATTCAGCTATGGCACGTAGATCATACAAACACCTTGCAACATGCTCACTGACATCTTTCCTTCTCTCCTGTAGGACAAGGTCACACATCATAGAAGGGAGTAGCAGAGAACTCCTGCATCTTTTGAGCCACTTCAAGGAGACTTGTGGCATTACAGCTAGGTCCTCAAAACCAGACTCCTCGCACTGACCTCTATGGCTATCTGCTCCCTTTCCCTTTTCAGTGTTCATGTATGGGGGTCTTGTGAGCATGTGTGGAAAGATGACCTCTTTCTTCTTTTTCATCATCATCACTAAGGTCTCCATCAGAGAACCTGAAAACCCTCCCTTCCTGCCTGTTGTTCCATTTCTCAGCTTTCTTCCTGCTCACAAAGTCTCTCCCAGGCATTCCCAACCCTGCTGCAGCCAGAATGCACCCTAACTTTTAGAGGTACAAACTCGCTCAGCTGTGTGCTTACCTCCCATAAACCTTGGGCCCCTGCATGAAGTTTGTCTGCTGCCTATATCATTTCGATAGGGTGTTGGATAATCTCTCTTCATAATTCCTGTGTCCATTTATGGGTGCTGTGAATTATTTGGCCGGCAGTGACTGAGGCCATTGCAACTGGTGTCAACGAGAACATCCAGATTGATGGCATATTCCTGCTTTGTGTATCTTCTCAAATCCCACTTCATCCTCATCTTGCTATCTGGCATGAAATGCAAGCTGCAGGTGGTGTGGCCATGGACCTCCTGCTTTCCATCCAACCCCATCTCCCTCAGCCCAACCTTCCCCTTCTGCATTTATGCTTTCTGATACCCAAGAGATGCCAGCTGGCCAGCCTGACAATGAAGGGTGCAAGCAAGAGCAGACATTTGAAGAAGCATTGTCATTTGATGTGGCCCTCACAGCCACCAGCTCAGAATACTGGCACTGTGCTTACTTTTGTGGGTAGTATAGAGCTAGGATCAGCATGTAGTGAGTCACTAAGAATGAGTGGGCTACAGCAAAGCCAGGGGAAAGGATAGGGCAAGGTTGCAGACAAGTTCTGCTGCAGAGAACTCAGATGAGGATCTTGATGTGGATCGTACAGGAGAACACTGATGAGCAGGCACACAGAGATGTCTGGTGCACTGCCAGGCCTGCCACCCAGCCTGCTGGCACTATCAAGGAACATGGAGGAGTCCAACTCCAACTTGGCACCAGACTTCATGCAAAGCTTGGGGCTCATCTTTTCTAGCATGGAAGTGGTGGCCAATTCCATGGCAGCATTTGAGGGCCTAGTCTTGCTGCAGTACCTGGTGGCCTATGTCACAGCTTCCATTTCAGCAGAGGCAGAAGCAACTCAACGCCTGAGTGCTGCAGTGGAAGTTCAGACTGAGATCGTGAAATCTTAGCTTGGTGCCATGCAGCTCAGACTGGCTGCAGATAACAGTGCTCAAAGGGGTTTTCAGCTGCTCCAACGGATTACTAGGATTGCTGGTGCTGGCCCATGTGGATGCTGTGACTCTATGGAATACAAAGCTGTTGTCCTTTCCTAGGGTGACAGCATTTGTGCTCCCACCATTAGCACTATGCCAATACCCGTGCTGAGCTGGTGCAGTCCGTGTCCTCAAGGCTTGGAGTTGCTCAAGGGTGATTGAAAAACCATCTGCCCGCTCCCTGATTGAAAGTCAATGCCTTCCACCAGCCGTGCTGCAGCCGCTGTAGCAGCAATACTTAGGAACACTAGGAGAGGCAAAGAAACCCGCAAAACAGGCTCTCAGGGAGTGTGTAAGGATGGTTAGTTGAGTATTATATGTATTACTGGAAGTATTATTGGATAAAATTGGTCTGGAATGGTTGGTTTGTGAAGTCTTTCATTTTAGCATTTTGACCAAGACTGTGATGTCTGGAATAAAAAGATGGAAAGTCAAGGTGGTGTAGGGCAATGGTAATCTGGGGATTTCTTTCACGGGAACCGGAGACTGATGAAATGCTCATGGACAGTCTGCCCACAGTATGATCACACTCAGTTGTCTCTGCTTCCTCCTTGTCCCCTTTCTCTTCCTACTGAGGTGGCTGTATAGGCTATAACTTCATAAGGCCAGGTTATGTAGGAGGCTTTTGACCACCGTGAATTGTGAGACACATTCTGGTGAGAACTGAAGGCCTCTCTTGAGCAGTCAAAGCAGAGGAACCAGTGTTTGAGGATACTGATGGTTTACCATGTGATATTCCTGGTTGCAGCATGGGCTCCCATTGTCCGTGCACCGTCTGCATCTGGTCAGGTAGTGGAGGGTAGTCATGAGCCACTTGTAAAGAGGGTAGCCCTTGTCACTAAGCAGCTAGCCTCTGGTTCATCATGTTGGCTCAAATATAATGAGAATGGGTGACTGGTGCAGGCTAAAAGCATTGTGATTGCTGCCAGGATACTGGGCATCAATTGACATGATGTTCTGTGCATGGTTGCACACCAACTGCACATTAAGGGAGTGAAAGCTTTTGTGGTTTTTCTGCATTTTCCTATTAAGATTCAGCATGTGCAGTCATGTGTGTGCAGTTGATGGCTCCCTGCACCATTGGGAATCCCGCTACCGTGGGAAAGCTACATGCCCACTGCTCTTGCCCCTGAGAGATAACTAAGAAGTACCCTTTCTCCTCGAGTGTAGGAACTCAGTCATCACCCTGAGACAGCGATGAATGATGACTGTAAGATGTTGGCAATGGTGCTGGCATCAGCCTGGAAGGATCCTAAAGTGGTGAAATTGAGATGATCTTGACGGCCACTGGCAGCACCATCCTTGCCCTGTTTGCAGTGCAGAGTAGGTTGGAGGAGGTGGCACAGTTCAATGACCATCTTCCTAGTGAATCATAGCCAACTTAGACACTGCTCCTGGCTGAAGTGAAGGTAGGTGAAGTGATCTCTGAATACCCTAGATTGTTACAGTCTCCTACTGAAAGGCTTTCTCCGTCAGTGCTTAGCTTCCTCTTTCTATTGCTTGTGCTCCCTTTCATGCTGCGACCTAAGAGGCCGGGCCATTGCAGGGATATTTGCTATAGGTGAACCTTCAGCTTGGCATGCACAACCCACCCTGCCTCTCAATTAACTTTTGAAAATGAATGCAGTAACATGGTCCCACTCTCACACAACTGCTAAAAATTTTCAGACTCTTAGGTAGTTGTTGTCTGTGGCCTGTCCTCAGCCCTTACTCTTGCCTCAGCCTCCTGAGTTCCATCCTACTGTTCTGCTTTTGCAGTACCACGTTCCTTAGGTACCACTTAGATTCACACCTCTCGAGAGACGACAACCTACATCATGAGATCATCAGCCAGTGGGGGGCAAGGAAGGAAAAGCAACTGGATCATCAGCAAGCATGTGCACGTGGAGGGAAATGGTCAGGAGGCTGTTAGCATGCAGGATTGGGGGTGTGGTGATGGGGGGTGGGGGCGGGGGGATGAGGTGGTGTGGGCAGGCTGGGAAACAGCAACTGCTGTTACCTGCTAGAAAATTCCAGAGGGACAGGGAGGGAGGAGGCACTGAACTGAAACTGTATAGTGTCCCACCCCCGGGCACCCGGTTAAGTTGCTCATAATAAAGTCATATTGATATTATTTTAAAGTTTCAGAATTCAGATTTCAGCTTTTTGCCACAGTGCCAGTGCCAGCATGCACCCCCCCCCCAAACTTTGCTGTCCCAGGCAACTGCCTAGTTTCCCTAGCCCTGCCATGGGGGACTGTAACTATAGCCCCCCATGAGTGATAGAAGTTTCCTGCTAATAAACCTTCAAACTCCGTTGAATTTATTGCAAAAATCCAGCACCATTTCCTTCTGACTCCAGCAACTTGTGACAGCTCTTTCAGGGATGAGGGGCTTCAGTTGTGAAGATATACTGGCGATGCCGGGGTTGTTCTCCTTCAAGAAAAGATTGAAAGGAAATTTGATAGAGGTGTTCAAAATTATGAGGGGTCTGCACAGGATTGATAGAGAGAAACTGTTCTCATTGATGAATGGGCTGAGAACCAGAGGACACTAATTTAAGGTGATTGGCAAACGAGCTAACTACGGCATGAGGAAAAACATTTTTATGCAGCAAGTGGTTAGGATCTGAAATCCCTGCCAGAGAGTGTGGTGAAGATAAAATTCAATCCTGGCTTTCAACAGGGAATTGGATCTTTATTTGTAGAGAAAACAATTGTAGGGCTATGGGGAAAAGGCGGGTGAACAGGACTAGGTGAGTTGCTCTTACAGAGAGCTGACATAGACAAGACTGACCGTCTGGCCTTCTTCTGGTCTGTAAGCATTCGATGATTATATGAATCAATAACAGAGCACACACTACTTCCTCCAACTCTGCAGTTGCAACAAAAGAAAGTCAGAAACATCTCCCTGGAAAGTTAATGCTGGTTCTTTTGCAGAATGATAGTAATGGAGGGTGGGTGTCCTTTGTGCAGCTGAACTTATGCTCAGTTGAGAGTGTTTGAGAAAGAGTGCTAACAGGGCACTTGAGGTCTGAAAAGGATGGGAGCTGTCATTGCCCAGTGTACACAGAACAGGAACTGACTCTGCCCAGCGTACACAGGATGGGAGCTGACTCTGCCCAGTGTACACAGGACGGGAGCTATCCCTGCCCAGTGTATACAGGATAGGAGCTGTCCCTGCCCAGTGTATACAGGATGGGAGCTGTCCCTGCCCAGTGTACACAGGATGGGAGCTGTCCCTGCCCATTGTATACAGGATGAGAGCTGTCCCTGCCCAGTGTACACAGCACGGAAGCTGTCCCTGCCCAGTGTACACAGGACAGGAGCTGTCCCTGTCCAGTGTACACAGGACAGGTGCTGACCCTGCCCAATGCACACAGACTGTGTGCTGTCCCTGCCCAATGTGCACAGCACGGGAGCTGTTCCTGCCCAGTATACACAGCATGGGAGCTGTTCCTGCCCTCTGTACACAGGATAGGAGCTGTTCCTGCTCATGTACACAGGACAGGAGCTGTCCCTGCCCAGTGTACACAGGACAGGACCTGTCTTTGCCCAATGTGCACAGGATGGGAGCTATCCCTGCCCAATGTACACAGCATGGGAGCTGACCTTGCCCAGTGCACACAGGGTGGGAGCTGTCTCTGCCCAGTGTACACAGCATGGGAGCTGTCCCTGCCCAATGCACACAGGACAGGAGCTGTCCCTGTCCAGTGTACACAGCATGTGAGCTGTCCCTGCCTAGTGAATAGAGCACCACAGAACATCGTTGGGTCTGCATGTAACATTGAGCCAGTAACTCAAAGTTGTTGCCGAGAGTGAAGAGGGAAGTTAGGAAAAATTCTTTTCCCACTAGTTTGTTGTAGCAGGGAATGTTCTGCTACAGGGAGAGGTTGAGTGAAGGACTAAAGCAACTTATCAGAGAAAATTGGATAAGTAGTAGAACCTGAAGTTACAGGGGTGTGGGTCAAAAGAAGGGAGCGTAATTGGTTTTAGATGCTTGAGTAAAGAGGCAAAATAGACATATTGGGCCAAAAGGCCTCCTTCTGTGCTGTAAATCTCTATGTTTCAATAGTTGTATCAGGTATACCAACTCAACCAGCTAACAGCGAGTCAGGATCTGAGGACTTTCCTACGCCAGAACAGACTCCACCCGGTTATTCATTTCCTTTGTGTCCAGCAGGTGTTGTATTTCTGTAAATGTGCTACAAGTTTTATTCATGCCCCAGGGAAATGTTACCCAATGTCTGAGTATATTTTGGCCCAGACTATTGTTATTACTGAAGGGTATGTCATGCCTACATTCCTGAGGTACACCTGCTCACCATATCTGCCCGGAAAAAGCTCTGTGAATGATGGCTTTGTGCTTTGTAGCCAAACTCACGCTGTTTGCAAAGCTCTCACACAAAATCAGCTCTTTTTTTTAACTTCATGCTCGGCAGGCTTGTTGATTTCTCCGTATTTAAAAAGATAACCAGCTTACAGGATTTTCAAATATTTAATCTTTTTGTAGGGGAGGATGAGTGATGTCAGCTAAGAATTGAACATTTTGCAATTAGTGTCTCTATCAAACATTCTGAAGGCAGGGGCACAGCTTGGATACAGAGTAAAGCTCCCTCTACACTGTCCCATTAAACACTCCCAGGGCAGGTACAGCATGGGTTAGATACAGAGTAAGCTCCCTCTACACTGTCTCGTCGAACAGTCCCAGGGCAGGTACAGCACAGGTTAGATACAGAGTAAAGCTGTCTGAGGTAATCTCATGGACAGAATGATTTTGAAAAAAGCAGAGAATGGATAGAGGAGAAACTCAGCAGAGACAGGTGAGACTGGGGGAAACTTGACTAATGGACAAGAGGAACAAGGGGAAGCAGAGGTGGAAGATAAACAGATATTCTTAATCTTGGTGATGAACAAATCCATGAGTTGCTGATATTTGTCAGATGGAACTTGCTGTGGACAATAACATCTGTCAACCATTGTGAAGCTAGTTGTACACCAAGATTGCATGCCTTAAACTTCAAGGAACTGAGGTGGATGCTGTACTAAATTAACTGGCAGGGATGGGAGATAGTGAAGGTTCTATTGTGGATGAGAGCATCAAAAGTAGATGTGATGGAGTAATTGAGTTATTCAAGTTCAGCAGTTTTGGCATGATTAGATGGACAAAGTTTAGACATTTGGATGTTATAGTGTGAAGTTGGAAGCAGATTAGAGGAGAATTTATTCCAATAACAGATGCAGAAAGAAGCATGATTGAAGAAAGGGCTGGCAACAAAGAAAATGAGGAAATATTTCGATATAACCTTCTTAGAAATCGAGTGAATGGGGGTATACAGTCCAAAAGCTAACTAATTTTTGTCATTTTATAAATTATCAACATGAATTATAGATTCCAACCTGATGTTACAAAAAGGAAAACAATGTTCTGTTACACAAATGTAAAAGGACTAAAGATTGCAAATATAAAGATTGCATTCTTTATATATTTGGCAGGATTTAGGAGGTGGGCAGGTTTGAGGGATAAAGTAAGGAGATGAAGTTGATAGATATGGATGAGAAGGTGGGGTAAGTAGCACTCAGGGTATGTGCTCTTTTCCTGTTTGTCTGTGGAAGGTTTGGATAAAATTCATCCCTTCAAATAATTGGTATATTGTGAACAACATTTGCTATCTCTTAGCACAGAGAATAGAGACAGGCTATGAAGAGAAAGTGAGCAGAGAGATACTTCATCACTCTCATCACATGAAGTGAGCAGTATAACAGGATTTCCTGGGTGTGGAGTGAGCTGTATTGTTGAGGCTCAGTCTACAAGTGACTGGATTTCTCAGTCACTTCATAACTCAAGGACACCAAAGGAACATCCAAGGCACAGCGTGGGATGTCCTGGGATTGTTCCTTTAGCCACAGCTGGAATTATATCAGCCACAATTTACAACCATGAAAAATGCAGCTTTAAAGAAACTTTTCACAGGTCAGGATTTTGCAAATGTTTGTTTTCAATTAAAAATGCCCTAAAATTTGTTACTGTAGAAAGCAAAATTGTTTGCTCATGAGGGAGAGAAGAATTATTCTTGGAAACAAACATTTGCTGTGGTCACCAGGACACATGGTTCACAAAGGTTTGCACTTTCTAGGTACAGGTATAATTCAGTTCTGGGACCTGACTTTGTTTCTACTCATTTACAGGATGTGGGCTTTGCTGGCTAGTCCAGCATTTATTGCAGCGGTGAGCTGCCTTCTTGAACTGCTGCAGTCCATGTGGTGTAGGTACACCCACAGCGCTGTTAGGGAGGGAGTTCCAGGATTTTGACCCAGTGACAGTGAAGGAACAGTGATATATTTCCAAGTCAGGATGGTGAGTGGCTTGGAGAGAAACTTCCAGGTGGTGGTGTTTCCATGTATTTGTTGTCCTTGTCCTTCTAGATGTTAGTGGTCGTGGGTTTGGAAGATGCTATCTAAGGAGTCTTGGTAAGTTTCTGCAGTGCATCTTGTAGATTGTACACACTGCTACCACTGTTCAGTAGAGGGGGTGCCAATCGAGTGGACTGCTTTGTCCTGGATGGTGTCAAGCTTCTTGAGTGTAGTTGGAGCTGCAATCATCCAGGCAAGCGGAGATTATTCTATCACACGCCTGATTTTTGCTTTGTAGATGGTGGACAGGATTTGGGGAGTCAGGAAGTGAATTACTCGCCACAGGATTCCTAGACTCTGACCTGCTCTTGTAGCCACAGTATTTATATGGCCAGTTCAGTTTCTGGTCAATGGTTACCCCCAGGATGTTGATAATGGGGGATTCAGTGATGGTAATGCCATGGAATGTCAAGGGGCAATGGTTATATTCTCCCTTGTTGGAGATGGTCAATGCCTGGCACTTGTGTGGCATGAATGTTAGTTGTCACTTGCCAGCCTGAATATTGTCCAGGTCTTGCTGTATTTGGACATGAACTGCTTCAGTATCTGAGGAGTTGCAAGTGGTGCTGAACATTGTGCAAATCATTAGTGAACATCCCCACTTTGGACCTTATGATGGAAGGGAGGTCATTGATGAAGCAGCTGGGTGTAGTACACTACCCTGAGGACTGAGATGATTGACCTCTAACTACCACAACCATCTTCCTTTGTGCCAGATATGACTCCAAATTATGATTCCTTCATAAATGATCTCTACAGGATGGCAGAGGTGTGTGAATATGGAGATTTAAAGTGTGAGCTCATTCAAGGTAGAATCAAGGCGGGTGTTCCAGACAATTCACTCTCTCACCTCCTACAAGCTAAAGATGATTTTACCCTAGACAAGGCAATCCAGATAGTTAGACTGTCTGAGCTATGTGAGCAGGACAGTCTGAAGGGGATAGAATACAACATGGAGCAGAAGCCATCCCTCAGTCCAGCTTATCAGGTCACAAAGACGCAGGGACATTCCAAGTCAAGGAAAGCAATTCCTGAACTGCTCAGTGGACTGACCTTGCCTGTGCTGCAGTGTGGAGAAATCAGTGTCCTGCGAGAACAGACCAATGTTGCCATTGCAGGGATACTTTGGCAATTTGTACAAGTCGAAAACCCAGCACCTCACAGACAGCCCAATGATAATCCATGAGGTTGAGACCAACAGGCTAGCAGACACACAGATCAGATGAGATCAAAGATTGTGGTCCTTCATTTTGGAATGCTGACATCCTGGTAAGTGGTCATCAAACAAGTTTTATATTAGATACAGATGCCAGCGTGACAGTCCTGACAGAAAAGGAGCTATGGTTCACAGACCTCTGGCTTTGAAAAAATGACTGCACTTTAAGAGGCAGGCGAGTTCAGTCCCAGTGATTGGCATGATCCTGGAACCACTGAAGTATGCCAGCAACAGATCTTTGAACTGATGTACATCATCCATAACCAGCCTTTCTTTCTCCTGAGTAAGGATGCCTGCGTCAACCTGGATCTCCTCCAGATGGCGGAGAAAGTTAAGGCTACCACTGCTGTTAGCCAGCCAGAACAGCACAGTCCTGAGCGCTAAACACAAAAGAGTATTCAGACCCAGATTTCACCTTCAATCTCTTTTCTCCCTTTCCAGCGCAGGTTGTCCATTATCACTCCAGGTCCTGGAAAATCCCCAATGGCCAGACATATCTATCGCCCATGAGATTACCATGACATCATCAGTTGAAGTGATAGCAGAGAATGATCAGCAGGCTGAAAAGCCCCTATCTCCAACAACGATGTTGGCACAGCTGGTCGATACAGTAACCACTCTGCACACACTGCTCACATGGAGCACAAGGAGCTGGCTCACATGGAGCAAGAAGAATAAAAAGGCAGCACCAAGAAGATGAGGACCATGTTCATCCACCCAGATGATCAAGAGTAACAGCAACCATGGATCAATGTAACAACCAAACCGACCCGGTGTGGGTTAACATAAAACAATTGAAAAGAATGAAAGCACACCCAAATACCAGTCCAACATTCAAGCTAACAACAAGAACCAGAAGCAACAGGTCTGCCATCTCCAAACAGAACAGTGAATGAGATGTGGAAGGGTTATAAGGCCTCCAGACTGCCTGAAACTCTCACTTCATGAACTTGAAGGGGAGAGATAGTGAGAATGTTGTCAATGCTATTACTGTAATAGCGATAATGTTGGAATAGCATTAAGGTTGTAACAATTGAGTAAATGCATAAGACTTATAACAACATAAGACTTGAAGTAAACTAATGTAACTCTATATCCATAGGATAAAGACTTGGGGGGAGGTGTAGCATAAGAGTCTGACAATGCAGGGTTAATGTGGGATTGAATGAAGTACCACCAACACAGTAATGTAAGAAGGCACATGACCCAGACCTAGGGTCAGTGTGGTGTTGAACAGGTACATGTTAAGATATAGACATGGAGATATCTCCTTGCCTGTACCCTTTAATGTATATATGTATATAGTTACAAGTTGTTTATTAAGATTTGCTATTAACATACAGAAGATTACAAAGACTTCCTTAACAGACACATTCAGTAACCAACACCATTACAACACTCACCATTTTTCAAAGTGAGTGCCTTGCTGGGGCATGGTTCCATTCCACGAATGCCAACACCTTTGACTATTCTTCTGGAAGGAGTTTATTTAATTGTTGATAAGATCACCATTAGTACCTGTGCTCACGTGTTGCAAACACACTCATATTTCCATGTTTACCTCCTCTCCAGCCCAAGAGAGATTTGAATAGCTCAGGTTTCAGACTCACTTTGGATGACTCTGTGCTTTTATACCAGTTCTACCCTGCATGCTTAACACTGTAAACTTTGTGAAACAACAGAAAATGAAGAGCGCAGTAAGGTGAATGCACACTTGGAACTTAGATACTGTGTAAAGTTATAACTAGAAACTTTGGGCTCAAATTTTGTTTCCTGCAGGGTGCAGGGGTCCCAATTTATGATCTGCCCATGCCTGACCCCATTAAGATGGGCAACATGCAAATTTCATAGTGCCTTCTTATTTGCCTAATTTTTGCATTCAGCTGAGCAGGACTGTTGGCTGGCTGAATGCTCAACAGGGAGCCCAGCAGCTGATGAAGTGAACACATGTCCCAGCAAACATGCCCCTCAGAAAGGCTGTCTGGCCTTGTAAAGGCAGTTTTTGCCTCTTAATGACTGCCTGGGTCTCTTAAAGGTAGCCTGGTCCTGTTAATGTGAAGCTGCACTCATTAGAAGGAAGCTGCTGCTGACTGCCAGCACTCCGAGGGGCTGCAAGTAGAAGCTGAACAAGTGGAGCACCAGGGAGGAGAGAGAGCTCCAAGGTTCATGGATGTGGCGTTGGAGGCCCTGGTGATGGAGGTCGACAAGAGTAGAGATGACATTTTTTCACAAAGTGGGGCAGATGGTTCTCAAGGACCACCCTCCAAAGAGAATGAGAGAGATGGACAGAAAGGTCAACTCCTAAAATCTGCCCCGAGGACCTTGTAGGCTTTATGAGCAATGTATAATTTTAAGTTGAATATATAATATATACATTTATGAGTTAAGAATGGTAAAAGATAGTTTCAGTTTCAATTAGGTTTTATTTATGAACCTTAGTGCCTGGGAGTCTGGATAGGCTTGTTACTGAGGTTTCAAGTCTTTTAGGTTTATTTGTATATAATCATTTTAATGAGGTCTTACAACCCCTGAAGTGAAAAAGATGGCTTAAAAAGGGTTGAACGTTCAGTGCTTCTAAAAAAAAAACACAAAGTAGAAAAGCCTTAATTTTGCCTAGCAACACTGATCCAGTGATACAGGCACAGAAAAGACAGGAGTTGAGAGAAGACTCGTGTGTCTGTCAGAGACAGAAGACAGGGATTTGAAGCTGTCTGAGAGAAAACTGCAAGGCTAGTGGGACAGCTATTAACTGAATATGCAGTTATGGGACTCAGTGAAGTGATCAGTTTAGCGGCGATACTACTGAAAGACTGAGTTTCGGGAACTCATTTGTTTGCTCTGCAGTTGAAGAAACATTGAGTTTAGAGTGTTGTTTTTGGGTGTCTTGGGGAGAGACACAAGTTGGGTGAGAAGCATCAAGCAAATGCTCAGGAATTCACCAGAAGAAAACCATTTGTAACTGTGCCAGTCCCAAGCAAAGCCTTTGTGTCAAGCTGTGGTAATTCTTCACTGGTTTATGTGTCTATATAGATATTGCTGGGGTAAAGGAATAGTGGGAATTTGAATCATCATCTTGTGTTTGCAATAAGATCTTTCCAGTCTTTTTGTCTGGTGTAATATAGTTCACTTTACTTGTCTTAATAAATATTTAATTCTTTGTATTAAAAGTTCATCAGCAGCCTCCTGTGAATTTGTTCAGTAACTTTCCTCCATGATTTCTAAAAAAAAGCCAGGTTTCACTCTTGGATCTGACTTGCCCAGCAGCTGGGATCGTAACACAGGTCAATCAGGTTTGCTAAGCATGAACTCTCCTTTACAAATCCATGCTGGCTCTCTCTGATAAGCTAAAAAATTTCAGGTGCTTAGTCACTATTATTAATTATGAATTCTCGTATTTTCCCAACATGGCTGCGAGACTAACTGATCTATAATTCTCTGATTTCCTCCTCTCAGCTTTCTTAAACAGCATAGCAGCATGTATAATTTTGTAATCTAAAGGAACTGCTCTCATATGGATAGAACTTTGGAGAATTATAGTTAGGTCTTGTGGCATAGTGGGCAGTGTCCCTGTCTCTAAACTAGAAGCACTAGGTTCAAGTCCCATTCTAGGACTGAATGACCAAGGAAGGTTCATTCATGATGTGGCCAAACAGGTTGAATATCAACTTTGTAAATCCTTCCAACATGGAAGGCTGTAAGAGTGGGAAAAATTCCTGGTCAACCATGTGATGGAAAGAAAGAAACCTCCACCATAGCTCCAGGACCACAACATGCATGCATTTTGCCACAGTAACTTGGAGGCCTTGGTGAGGGCAGTTGGCTGGATAGCCTGGGTGGATCGGATTGGTGCCAACATCACAGTGTTCAATCCCTATTCTAGCTGGGGTGGATTCAGGACCAGCCTCCTTGCCCTACCCATTCTAGAGGTTGTGGCACTGTACGTTGAACCTGCCTTGGCACAGAATTGAAGGAGTTCAGGCATCTGCAATATTCCCACCTACTTCCTTTAAAGCTCTCATATGGGAACAATCTGGTCCTGGATATTTGTCTCTCTTTGGTGTCATTATTTTCTTCATTATTATTTTTCTTCTGTTAATCTGGGTGAGCCCCAGCCCTTGATTAGCATTAGTTTCTTTATGATGTCTGTTGAGCTGACCTCTTCCTCTTCAGCAAATACTGATGCAGAAGTACAGCAACTATAGCCCCATATATAATATGACTTGTGTGGACAGGTCACCAGATCCTTTGCCATCCCTGTATGGATGCAGCAGCACTCCATGCCAAGTCCAGCAACTCACCACAACATCTCAAAAGAAAACTCCACAAAGTACATCCACAAAATTTGTAATAGCAGAAGTAAGTCAAAAACACTTCAACTTCAAGTATCACTTTAATTAGCACTAGTTGGAGGGGTTCCTCTTCTAGCTGAGCGTGTGAGTGACAACACAAGTCTTCACTGGGCTTGTGTGGCCCAAGTTTCTAAACCATGTGTCAAACAGGCTGAACGAGAGATTCTGATATAGGCAAGGCACTCCCATGCTAGCAACCTTCCCAGCATGCAACACCGTCCAGGCCGGGCCAGAAGCTGAGAAAATGCCAAACATGCCATTTTCTGAGTTTGGGGCTTCCATGGCAACAACACCAGCAGCGCGAAGGAAACTAATTTCACAGTCCTTAAATCCAAAATTTCAAATTTGTAGTTTGAAAATTTTGTAACCACCTGAACAAATCACTTGGAAAATAAGTCAAGATGGTGTCGGAGTTGAGAGAAGGAATGCAGAGTTGTGGTTCACAGAGTCACCCAGTGGCCAATATGTGAACTTCAACACTGATCAATCTACTGGATGAACAACCCAGAGGTGGTGAGTCCAATTCTCACTAAGACATGTTGACAACTTGAATTCAGTAAATCTGCTCATTTATGGGCTCGCATTTGTGCTGCCACCTTCAAAGCTTTGTGAATATGCACCCCGGGTCCTTCAGTTCTTCTACCTCTACATCAAAATGGAACCATTTAGATCATACTGCCTCTCCATGTTGTTTCTCCCAAAGTTCTTCCTCACACATCGGTATTAAATTGCATCTGCCCTGTTCCTGCACATTTCACTAAACTGTCTGTCCTCCTGAAGTCCGTAACTATCGTACTCACTATTTTCTATGATGACAAGTTTTGTTTCATCCGCAAATTTCAAAATTGTACTTCCCATACCAAAGTCCAAATCATTTATATCTAAAACAAGAAAATCAATTATTCTAATACCAACCCTAGGGGTGCCCACTTTGTACATCTCTCCAATCAGAAAAGCATCTGTGCACCACTGGTCTCTAACTTTCATCCCTAACCTAATTACATACCCAAGTTACAACTGCCTTTTTAATACCTTCTGCTTCTACCTGAAAATGTGTAAAGTTACCCAGGTCTGTCCTGGACAAAGCAGAAAACTCCAAACCAGTCAATTACGACCCCATCAGTTTATACTCAATCATCAGCAAAGTGATGGCAAGTGTTATCGATAGTTCTACCAAGCAGCACTTAAATGGCAATAACTTGCTCACCAATACTCAGTTTAGGTTCTACCAGGACCACCCGGGACTGGACCTCACTACAGCCTTCATCCAAACATGGATAAAAGAGTTGATTTCCAGAGGGGAAGTGAGAGTGACTGCCCTTGGCATCAGGGAAACAATTTGCTGAGTCTGGCATCCAGGATCACTGAAATGAATTGGAATCAGGGTGAATCAAGGTGATTGTGGCTGCTGGAGGTAAATCATCTCAATCCCAGAACATCGCTGCAGGAGTTCGTTAGGGTAGTGTCCTAGGCCCAGGCATCTTCAGTTGCTTCATTAATGACCTTCCCTCCATTAAAAGGACCGAAGGAGGGATGTTTGCTGATGATTGTGCACCATTCACAACTCCTCATATACTGAATCAGTCTGTGCCTGCATGAAGCAAGGCCTGGACAACATTCAGACTTAGGCTGATAAGTGGCAAGTAACATTTGTGCTGCACAAGTTCCAGGTAAATGACCATCGCCCTTAACATTCAATGGCATTACCATCACCGTACCATTGAGCAGAAACATAACTGGATTAGCCACATAAATACAGTGGTCACAAGGGCAGGTCAGAAGATGGGAATTCTGCAGCGAGTAACTCATCCCCTGACTCCCCTAAGTCTGTCCACCATCTATAAGGTGCAAATCAGGATTTTGATGGAATGTTCTCCACTTGCCTGGATGAGTGCAGCTCCAACAACATTCAAGAAGCTCAACATCATCCAGGACAAAGAAGTCTTTTTGATTGGAACCCCATCCACCACCTTAAACATTCAATCCTTCCGCCACCAGCACACAGTGACAGCAGAGTGTATCATCTATAAATTCCTTTGATGACACTTTCCAAACCTGTGAACTCGCCCAATCAGAAGGGCATGGGCAGCAGACACTTGGGATCACCAAAACTTGCAAGTTCCTGTTCGGATCACACACTATCATAACTTAAAACTATATCACCATTCCTTCACTGCTGCTGGGTCAAAATCCCTAACCTTCTCAAAGACAATTAGGAATGGGAAATAAATGCTGGCCTTGCCACACCCCATCAATGAGTAATAAGTAAGAGGTTCTTGGGCTTTTGGAGAGAGGAATACATTGCCTTGGAGAGAGGAATACATTGCCTTGGAGGTTCTGTGATTAACACTCAGCATATTGGAGAAGTTATGAATGACACTACCGTGTGTTGTGGGTGGGGGAAGCAGGAAGTTTCCATAATAGAGTATTGACCTTATCTAAACCCACAATATTGTTGTATTGGTGGGAGGGAAGAGAGGGCAAGAGTTAAGAGACAGAAAATAGACGAGAATAGGACAAGAGAACGAGAGATAACATAGAGAGAAAGAGTGAAGGAGAGTAAATGTGGAGAGAAAGAGAATGAGAGGATGATAATTTAGAGAGCTAGCACCAAACAGAAAAGTTTTAAATATCCAATTTTCAAGTGACAGATGAAATGGGCTGTGCCACTCCATGGCCAGAATTTTACATCCTGCGGGTGGGCGCACGCCCAACTCGAAAGGGCGTGAAATCACGCGAGATGACATCGTGTGAGCGTCCGCTGACAATTAATAGGGCAATTAAGCCCATTAATGGCCCAAATGTCAGCGATTTTTCGTGTCCTGTCCAACCTTACCATTGGCAGGCGGGCCATTTGGCCAGGCGGGCTTTACGTTTTTGTTGTAACCTCATCCAAGGGTGGGATGAAATCTCTGTTAGGATTTAAAATTAAAATAAATGTCTGGGGACTGTTTTGCTTATGAGGTCTGCTTTCAGGTGCTTGATTGTGCTGCATATACATTTTTGCAACATTTTTGTGCTTTCTTTTATTATTTGGAGGTCTGCAGCAACCTGAAGCAGCTGTCTGCCTTTAGGCAGCTCAGTGGAGGCGCTCACAGCACTCATGGTGACGTGAGCACCCACCCTCTTACCACCTCCCAATGGCAGTGCTGAGCCTTTCTCTGGGTGCGTTTCACGCTGGCTGGCCATTAATTGGCAGCCAGCGTAAGATTGCGGTGGGGGGGGTGGCGATCGCAGGTGGAAGCGCATTTCGCGTCTACTTCCAAGCCCCTCGATCACTCACTCGACAAGGGCAAAATTCAGGCCCATGTGTACTCAACAACTACCCGCTGTGTAAAACAACTTCTCCTGATCTCCGTCTCCACTCTCTCAGTCACTCAGAATGGAACCAGAAGAATCGCTCTTTGTTCTTTCTATCAAAAACCTTCATTATGTTAAAACCTTAATTAAATCTTTACTTAGCCATTTCTGCATCAGTAGAAATCGTCTCAATTCCCTCCTTACACTACTGTCTCCCATTGCTGGCATCAGCCTGGTGAAGCTACACTTTATACTCGCTCTGGATTTCAAAATCTTCCTGCGTTGGGGTCCAAAATTACATGGAATGTAACTGTAAGGGGACATTAGAGTGTAAAATAGAGAGTGATAAAGAAAAAGGCAAAAAAAGATATAGAGAAAGAGATATAGAGAGCATGGATGAGGAGAGATTTGAAAATGAGAAGAGGTGGAGAGATAGACAAAGAGAGAGGGAGGTAGCAAAGGGAAGAATGAAAATGAGTCAGAAAGAAAGAGAGGAAGAGAGCAGCAGAAAACACAATGGGGCATTAGTTCTACATGGGGCATCACTAATAAGTGAACCAAAATGCTATTGTTCAACTATTTATAATTTGCATAATTTATTCAGGTGCAAGGACTGGGGTTAATTTGCACCCTGCCAAGAATTGCTTGAGTCACAGTTCCAAAAACAACATATTTTAGTACTTTATCTGAGTTATGTCTCTCTGGCTCACAGCCACCATAAACAGATGTAAAACTGGGAGGTTGAAAAGGAATCAGAGCAGATCAGTGCACTCTGTTTTGGTAGGAGAGTACAGGAGCCCCTGCAAACACAGATACACCTGGCTGCAATATTCAGGCATTGCAAAAACACCATGGCCATGAAATTGGGCTCTGTAGAGCTCCTAGTGCTGGCCAACCCTGGAGCATCCTGTACAGCATCCCATGCTGGGTAGGGCACTACAACTGGGGTACCGTGTGCACTTGCAGGGTGGGGAGAAATCAACAAGAACATAGGAACAGGAGTAGGCCATTTAAACCCTCAAGCTTTTTCTTATATTCGTTTATGGCATTGCTGGCAGAGTCAGCATTTATTGCCATCCTGAATAACACTTGAGAAACTGGTAGTGAGCTGCCTTCTTGAACTGCTGAACCCATGTAGTGTTCTGCAATTCAAAGAGATCATGGCTGAACTGTGACCTAACTCCATGTACCTGCCTTTTCCCATATCTCTTAATATCTTTGGATAACAAAAATCTATTAAGCTCAGCTTTAAACTTTACAACTGAACAAGAATCAACTACATAGGATATACAGCATTGAAACAGGCTATTCAGCCCAACCAGTCCATGCCAGCATTTATGCCATTTGCAGAAGAGAGTTCCAAACTTCTATCACCCTGTTGAGAAGAAGAGTCACATTAGACTCGAAACATTAGCTCTGTTTCTCTCTCCAGATACTGCCAGACTGCCTGAATTTTTACAGCACTTTCTGTTTTTATTCTATCACCCTTTCTTTGTAGAAGTGATTTCTAAAATACTTTTACAGATACATTAGGGTGGTCACAATAAATTAATAATACTCTTAATAAAAGTGGAAACTTTAATCACTTGTGGCTTCCTTTCAGGCTCTGGTGATGCCGGGAGCCTGCATCTGTCGAAAGTGAAAGAAAGGGGTGGTCAGAAGCAATTGTAAACTGGTAACAGTGATATTGAAATGAAAATAAGGAAATGGCCATGCTAGATAATTACTTTCTATCAGTATTTACAGTAGAGGTCAATGCCTCAGACATCCCAAAGAAACTATTAAATAATAAGGTGTAGGGACTCAACAAAATTAACATAAGCAAGATAATAGAAATGGAGCAATTAATGGCAATAAGGAGAGACAAATCTCCAGGACCAGATGCTTTCCATCCTAGGATTTCCATACAAATAGGTGAGAAATTGCAGGTGCTCCAACTATAGTCTTTGTATTCCTACTGGCCCCTACTGGTATGTAGTGCCATGGAACCCATTAGGATACAATTCTCTATGTGCTGACCCAGATATAGTTCCCTATGTGCTAGCTCCTATTGGGATACATATCCTGTTTTCTGGCTCCCACTAGGATACACTTACATGTGTACTGGCTTCTACTGGTATAGAGCTCCCAGAGTTGCAGACCATTTTTGGGGTATAGATACTGTACAGTTTCCTCCAGTGAAGCCGGAAATTTTCAACTATTTTGTCTTTATGAAGAAAACTGTTGAAATTGGCACTCAAATATCCATACTCACATAAACTTTACACAAGGATTCGCTGAACAGTAGTATCCCTGACTTAATTTTCCCATCTCTCTCTCACAGTGACGGAGGCCAATTGTAGCTACTGGTGTCCAGCTTAAATCAGCTTAGCCAGTGCTGCCCAATGACAGAATGGTTCCCTACTGAGTCTAGCAGTGCACAATGCTGGGGTGCATCGCCCCACTGAGCAGCAACAGTTACCCACTGGTCTGCAGCTGCTGGGCTCTCACAGGGCATCAATCAGTGAGCAAGATGCTTGGTCACATCTGCCATTTGAATCTGCTGTAACAAGATGTTCCTGGCTCTGTTTTTTTACGAATGGTTGATCCAGTCTTAACTACAATTTGCTCTGAAGATCACTGCTGCTCAATTCATAAATAAAGGCTTTTCAGAGCCTCTCTTTCATTCTATGCATAACTTTGCCGAAGAGGAATTTGCAAATTGTCTGAAGTGGTCCATCACTTAGGCCCAAATGTTGAAATTGGTGTGTCTGGGCTCTGCCAAAAACAGCATAGGCAACCCAGAAGGAAACTGCTGATTCATGGTGAATTCCCTGACACCCCACTCACAACATGTTTCACAGGCCAATGGCATGCTTTGGGAAATTTTAATATGTTGCAGCAAGAAATGTCCTAAAAATGTCAGCAACTTCACTTCAATAAGTTCCCATAAATTACTCTGAGTATTGTGATTAAAGGCTGAAAGAGTGGTTTCCAATTGTTGCAAAACCCCAATCAGCTCATTGTCCATTCAACAGGAAGAAACATTTGCATTTCTATAGCATTTTTCACATCCTCCAAAGATCCCAAAAGTATTTCATTTCTTTACAGCCAATAAAATACTTTAGAAGTGTAGTCACGATGGCAGCAGCCAATTTTCCCACAACAAGCTCCCATGAACAGCAATAAGATAACTGACCAACTCATGAGTATAAAACTCAATTGCTACTGAAAACAGTTGCAGGGATTGCGATTGGCAACAACCTTGAGTCCATTTGAAATATTGCACCCAGCAAACAAACTTATCACTGCCTGCTAATTATAACCTTGGTAGTGTGCAGTCCAATGTTGAACATTCTGGTGAGTGGCTGCATGCCTCAGGAGGAGGCTCAAGTATACACAGGGCTGCTGCCACTTAAAGCTAGCCTGTACTACTTAAAGCCAGCCTGCACGTCTTAAATGCAAGGTGTATTCTGGCTGCGCTAGTGACTGGAAGTGGTAGAAGAGAAGTTAATGAGCAGGAAGAACCTTGAAAAATGCACTTCAGGCCAGATAGAGTATGCCAAGGTTCCCTGATGCAGCACTGGAGGAGATGGACAGGAGGGAGGAGGTCATCTTCCCTCAGGGAGCCAGGAAACCCTCGAGTAAGACACTGAAAAGGCGTTGGGAGCAAGTAGATGTTCCAGTCATTGCCAGCAGTCTAGCCAAGAGGACCTTGATGCAGTGCCAAAAGAAGTTTAATGATCTCACGTGAATGGTAAAGGTCAGTGAATTCATCTCCAAATGCCTTATCCTTATAAATGAGCCAGTAGCCTCACACGCTGTTCAATGCAACACACCCTCACAGCTCACCTGCTAAGATTGTCTATCAAGCATGACTCATACTTCACATTCATAGCCTTACCTCAGCCTGAGACACTTAGCACTGCTGAAAACCTCACAACTTGCAAATACTGCCAACTATTCAATGATGGCAGGCACATCGCTCAAACACATTTTATTACACTCACTCACACAAGTTGACACACAACCAGGAGCAGCAGCACCTAACCAGTGGGAGGCAAGCACAACTGCATGCATTCACACCCATGGAAAAGACAATGGTAATAGAGACCATGGCCAATGGCAGGGCTCAGATAAAGTTGATGATAGTATGTTCCTACCGAATCCACCTTCTCAAAGCCCACCTCCCCTGTCTCACAAACTCTCCTCCCTTATTGGAGATGGCCATTGCCTGACACTTGTATGGCATGAATATTACTTGCCACTTATCAACCCAAGCCTGAATGTTGTCCAGGTTTTGCTGCATATGGACATGGACTTCATCAGTATCTTGGGAGTTGCGAATGGTCCTGAACACTGTGTAGTTATCAGTGAGCATCCCCGTATCTGATGGAATAATGGTCATTGATAAAGCAGCTGAAGATGTAATGGGCCAAGGACACTGCCCTGAGGAACCCTTATAAACATGCTTACATGTACTCCTATGAGGTCTGACCCCTGAGCTTGCAGCTGATGTGAAGGCAGGCATTGAGTGTCCACCAAACTCACAAGCAACACCACGATGTCGGACTTCCATGCGAGTGCCTCCCATCAGCATTTATCAGGCCCTTGCACACCCCCTTCCTGGCCTGCTATCCTGGTCTTAAAATTCAGACCAGTGAGTCATGCAGCCAGCTCAGGAGGAAAGAATAGCATGGGTACCAACTCCCCAGAGGACAAAGTCGCACACGAGTTCTGCTGTAGGGGACGCAGATTAAGACTTTGATGGGGCAACATACAGGGAAAGGATAATGGATATACACACCGAAGTGTTTGGTGCATTTGCAGGCCTGCCAGATAGTCTGTCACAGCATGGAGGAGTCTGGCTCCAACTTGGTACAGGGCTTTGCACGGAACTTTGAGTCCATCCTTTTCAACGTGGAATTTGTGGCCAACTCCAATGAGAAAACTTGCAGACTCAGCTTTGATGAAACAGTTGGTGGTTGATGTCTTAGCTTCCACTGCAGCACAGGCAAAAGCTACCCAACATCTAAGTGCTGCAGTGGATATTGAGATTGAGATCATGAAATCTCAGCTTGGTGCCATGCAGCTTAGACTTCTGCCATCATGGCTGCAGATACCAGCGCTCAAGGGGGCTTTCAAGGTCTCACAGTCCAATAATCTGTCCTGTAACAGATTCTAGGATTGCTGAGGCACTACCCCAGGGCATTGGCAGTGGCTCCATTGAGCACAAGCCTACTGAGCTCTTTCAGGGTGGCAGTATTTGTGCTCCCACCACTGCCACTCCACCAGTTGCCTTTCAGCCAGTCAGCCCAGACTGCTGCCACTCATGGTGAGGTGGTGCAGTCTGAAGCCAGGAGGAGAGTTACAAGCCAGGTGTAAAGCCCTTGCCATTCAGCAGACACCTTCTAGTTTTATGTGGTGACTGAAAGATTGAAGGAACAGTGGATTGGCGGAGAATGAAAGCATTATGACCACTACCAAATAGCAGGCATCACCAGCATGATATATCAAGTGTGGTTATGCATTAACTGCACACTCAGTAAGCAGTAATCTTTCTGATTGCAGGAGGGAGGGCTTTAGTTTCTTGGGACATTGGGACCGGTTCTAGAGGAGATGGGACCTGCACGGGCTGGGACAGTTTGCACCTAAGTAGTTCCCTGCATGGAATTTTGTTAGTGCTATTAGGAAGGATTTAAACTAACTTGGCAGGGTGTGGGAACCAGGAGATAATATCAGAGACAAATACCAAGGTGCACAGAACACAGGGACAGATAGATAGCACTAGAATAAAGAATAGTAAATTAATAGGTGGGGGCAGTGTAGGGAAGATCCTGAAAGGTCTTGACAGGGTGGATGTGGAGAGGATATTTCCTCTTGTGGAAGAATCTAGAACTAGGGGTTACTGTTTCAAAATAAGGGGTCGCCTATTTAAAACAGAGATGAGGTGAATTTTTTTCACTCAGAGGGTTGTGAGTCTTTGGAACTCTCTTCCTGAAAAGGGTGGTGGAAGCAGAGTCTTTGAATATTTTTAAGGCAGAGGTGGATATTTTCTTGGTAGGCATGGGGGTGATAGGTTATCGGGGGTAGGAGGGATGCAGATTTCAGGTTACTATCAGATCAGCCATGATCTTATTAAATGGCGGAACAGACTCGAGGGGCTGAATGGCCTACTCTTGCTCCTTGTTCGTATGTCATATGTAAGTCTAGATCAGGGTGCATGTATGTGAATACACGGATTGTGGTAAATAAGATTGGTGAGTTACAGGTGCAGACTGACATGTGGAAATGCAATGTTTTAGCTATAACAAAGACCTGGTTCAAAGAAGGGCAGGACTGGGTGTTAAATATTTCTGGATACAAAGTGTTTGGGGGAAGTAGGAAAAGAAGAAAAGTGGGAGGGGTGGCGGTATTGATCAAGGAGAACATTGCAGTGCTGGAGAGAGAGGATGCTCCAGACGGGTCAAGAACAGAATCTATTTGGCTAAGGCTAAGGAATAAAAAGGTGCAAATACATTGCTCGATGTTGTCTATCAGCCACCAACTAGTGGAAAGGATGTAGAGGAACAATTCTGCAAGGAAATTACAGAGAGGTGAAAAAATTATAGAGTAGCTACAATGGGAGGCTTTAATTATTCGAACATAGGTTGAAATAGGGCAGAGAGGGGCAAGAGTTACTAGAGTGTGTTCAGGAAAGTTTTCTACAGCAAAATGTTTCAAATCCAACAAGAAAGGAGGCACTGCTAGACCTGGTTATTGGAAATGAGCTGGGCCAATGGATCGTGTCAGTAGGAGAACATTTAATGGACAGTGATCATTATATTATAAGGCTTAGGCTGACTATGGACAAGAACAAAGAACGTCCAGAGTAAGAATAATTAATTGGGGGAAAGCCAATTCCAATGGTGTTAGAATGGGTCAGAGCTGAATAAATTGATGTCAAATATTGGCAGGAAAAACAGTCGCTGAACAATCTGCTACCTTCAAAGAAGAGATAGTTCTGGCACAGTCAATGTATATTCCCTCAAAATGGAAAGGTAGGACAAACAAAGCCAGATCTCCCTGGATGACAAAAGAGATAGACATTCAGATAAAGAAGAAAAGGTGACCAAGGCAGAAAGAGTCCAAAAAGAACTGAATGCCCAGGTGAATTTGTTAACTTGTATAGCGATTGCACAAGGAGAGGTGGTGGCATAGTGGTATTGTCACTAGACTAGTATTCCAGAGGCCCAGTGTAATGCTCTTGGGACCTGGACATGGGTTTGAATCCCTCCATAGCAGGTGGTGAAATTTGAGTAAGTTGATGAACTTATTGATGAATTCAATAAAAAAATCTGGAATTATAAGTCTGATGATGACCATTGCCAATTGTTGTAAAAGCCCATCTGGTTCACTAGGGAAGGAAACCTGCTGTGACTCCAGACCACAGCAATGTGGTTAACTCTTAAATGCCCTCTGAACACTGGCAATTAGGGATGGGCAATAAATGCTGGCCTAGCCAGTGACACCCATACCCCATGAATGAATAAAAAGAAAAATTCGCAGATAACTCTGAAACAAAGACAACTGAACTCACCAGAGTAGTTGCTCAGTTGAATGAAAAGATTCATAAGCTTGAAAAAGGATTGGAAAATAAGAGAGTAAAGAAACATTTGGCTGAAATTGTGAAACAGGTAGAAATGAAGGTTCTGTTTTTGAGACATCAACTTCCAGGAAGAACATGGTAGATCCCCCAAAAGAAAATCTGAGTCCACTCTATGAATAAACAGGGTGAACATTCCCTTCGGAAGGAATGGAGCAAACCTATGGTGTCTGAACAGAGCAGACAGGTTGTCGATAAAGAGAAATGCAACCCAAAGGGGTGCAAAAAAGCAAATCAAATGGCAATAACCAAGTGCCAGAAACACAGAGCACTACAATTTCAACGCCAAATCAACAAAGACTATCATTCCTCCAAATGGGACAACAGCAAGATCTGGAAGAATTGCCAAACCTCCAGACCATCTGAATTTATAAAGTCAGAGACTTGAGGAGGAGTGGGGGGGGTGTTGCGGGCAGTGGTGGTTCGCGAGGAGAAGGGGTAGCAAGTAAAGGAGATTGTATTCTAAATATATTTGGGTAAGGACTTCAGGGGATATGTAGTATAAGGGTGATCAGGCAGAGCAAGGGTTAATGTGGGTCCGGAGAACAATACCACCCAAAGCATGATGTAGAGGAGTCTCGCAGAAGCCAGCAAGGAGACAGCACACATGCAGGGCTGTGCCTTGGAGATGTATACAGTTATGAGTTGTTAATCAACAATTAATGCTCAACCATACAAACTTCCAGACATCTTAGTGAGAAACCAAACAATCTTACAACAAATCTGGTTTTACAAAAAATGGAATTATTTTTTGACAAATTTATGAGTTTTTTGAGGATGTAACTAGAAAGGTAGATAAAAGGGAATGAGAAGATGTAGTATACATGGATTTTCAAATGTTTTTTAAGTTGCCGCATGAAAAGTTCTTCCATTAGATAAGAACTCATAAAGCTGGAGGTAATATATTAGCATTAATTGAGGAATGATTAACAGGCAGGAAGCAGAATCTAGGGATAAATGGGGCATTTTCAAGTTGGCAGGCTGTAACTACTAGAATGCCACAAAGATCAGCTCTGGAGCCTCAGCTATTTACAATCTATATCACTGACTTAGGCAAAGAGACCAATAGTAATGCATCCAGATTTGCTGACCCTACAAAGCCAGGTGGGAATGTAAGTTGTGAGGAGGACACTAAGAGGCTGCAAAGGGGCATAGATAGATTAAGTGAGTGGGCAATAAAATGGCAGGTGGAATATAATGAGGGTAAATGTGAGGTAGGAAAAAATGAAAAATTAGAAGTTAGTGTGTTGACGCAGCAAGAAATTAGGAGGGCAAAAGGCATGTTGGCCTTTATTGCAAGGGGATTGGAGTACATTAATAAGGTGCCTTGCTATAATTGTGAAGAGCTTTGGAGGGTTTACACTTGGAGTACTGTACACTGTTTTGGTCTCCCTTTTTAAGAGGGGTCATACTTGCCTTACAGCAACAAAGGCTTACTGGATTGGCACCTGGGATAAAATGGTTTCTCTGAGGAGAAATTGAGGAGTATGGGTTTATACTCTCTGGAGGTTAGAAGAATGAGAGATGATCTCATTGAAACTTAAAGTTCTAAGGAAGCTTGACAGGATGGATGCTGAAAGGAAGTTTCCCCTAGTGGGAGGATCTAGAACAAGGGGGCATAGATAGGATAAGGGGTTCACCATTTAGGACTGAGATGAGGAGACATTACTTCACTCAGAGGGTTGTGAATCTTTGGAATTCTCTACCCCAGAGGGTTATGGATGCTCCATTGTTGAACATAGTCAAAGTTGAGAACAACAGAATGTTGGTCACTAAGAGAATCAGGGGATTTAGGAAACAGGCAGGAAAATGAAGCTTAGGTAGGGATCAGCTGTGATCTTATTGAACGACAGTGCAGGTTTGAGGGGCTGAATGGCCTACTCCTGCTTCTATTTCCTTTATTCTTATGTAGCTTAATTCTACATATACACCTTGGCTCTATATCCCTTTATATCTTTCTAGAAAATATTTATCAGTCTTGGATTTAAAATTATTAATTCAATTGTCAGCTGTTACCTTTTGTGAGAGAGTTCCACATGTCTACCATGCTTCCTACCTTCACTCCTGAATGGCCTGGATCACAGGTTATCTCCACTTGTCCTGGAACACCCCGTGAGGAGAAAGATTTTTCTCTATCAACCCTACCAACTTCTTTCAAAAATCCTAAAAACCTCAATTACCCTTCTACATCGCCAGGAATGCAAGCCTAGTTTATGAAATTCCTACTCATAATCTAACACTTGGAGCTTAGTAACATTTTGGTGAATCTGCACTGCGCTTCTTCCAAGGCCAGTATGTCCTTGCTAAGGTGTAGTGCTCAGAACTACGTAGTGTTCCACATGTTGTCTCACCAGTGCTTTGTATAGCTGTGGCAAAATGTCTTGCTCTTTATGTTCTAGCCCTGTAATTATAAAGGCTAACATTCCATGAGCATTTTAGGTTATATTTTGCAAGTGACTGTTATATTTTAGTGATCTGTTCATATGAATCCCTAAATCTCATGAAACCTCAACAGCTTTTAGATTTTCTCTATTTACAAAATACTTGGATCTATCCTTTTTAAGTCTAAAATGGATGGCCTAACACTAAACTGTTTTGAAATCTATCTTCCACAGTTTCTTCCACTTGTTACTCCCAACTACATGACACACAATACCACCAATCCTTATGCCATTAGAAAACATGGATGTATGTCTCTCAATTGTGCTGTTTTAGTAATAAATAAATATAGTGAAAAATGAGAGCCCAGCTGTAGTAATTATAGTTTTGGGAAACATAGGACTGTAGCTTTAAGAATAATCCTGTGTTGTAAGACTCACATGAATTGTGTAAACCAGGGAACCTCTACAAGGGAATTCTTCTTTAGTTATGGAGTTTGATGCACATGTGTAGTTGCTGCTGCTGTCTTGTAAATAAAGTTAAATGTTTCCACTAAGAAACGTTGTCTGGAAGATCAACTCTATAACAAACTTTTGACGAGGATAAATCAGATTCAGTGCTGTACCTCACCCAGCTATTTTTTTTTATTATTCACTCTTGGGCATCACTTGCTAGGCCAGCATTTATTGCCCATGTTCAGAGGGCATGTTGTCACATGTAAGCCAGACCAGGTGAAAATGGCAGATTTCCTTCCCTAAAGAGTAAACCAAATGGGTTTTTACAACAATTGATTTCATGGTCATCATTAGACTTCTAATTCCAGATATTTATTCAATTCAAATTCCACCACCTGTTATGGTGGGATTTGAACCTCAGAGCATTAACCTGGGTCAACAGTCCAGTGAAAATACCACTTCGCCACTGCCTCCTCATCTCTAAGTTCATTAGAAATAAAAGAAGATATACTCATCCGAAATGCCACAGTTTAGCAGAATCAATCCCTTTGAGCCAGCCATAGATGATTGATCTCAATCTATAGAACATCTTGCTTTCTTCTTTCAAGCAAACAAAATCACAGGGGAGGAAAAGAGAAGAGCAATTATCCTGAGTATTTGTGGGAGCAAGACGTACAGTTTAATTCGAAGGTTGACAGCCCCCTGTGTCTCAGATTTGAAGACTCTCAGTGAATTAGTAGACCTCGTTAAGAGGCATTTTCAACCCAAGCCCTCAGTCACAATGCAAAGGTATAGGTTCAATTCACAGAATAGAACCCCAGGGGAGACAATTGCTACCTATGTGGTGAAATTAAAACAACTAATGGAATATTGTAATTTTGGTGAAATCCCGAATGACATGCTCAGAGATCATTTAGTATGTGGCATGCAGGAAGACACTATTCAATGAAGATTGCTGGCTGAAGTAATTCTTGATTTCAAGAAAGCGTTAGAAATAGCGCTGGCGATGGAAGGCACTGTAAGGGATTCACAAGCAATTCAAAAGGTGCAAAATGGCATCGTTCTCCTAGTCAGGCAGGATCAGTCAGCCGAAAGTGGCGTGAGAAGCAGGGACTTCACCGCGAAGCAGGAAACAGCCCCCGCTATCCGAAAAATGAGAGGAAACAGTTTAGCAACTGTTACAGTGCAACTGAATGGCAAACCATTAAAAATGGAAGTAGACATGACTGTAATAGGAGAACACACTTTCAGATATTTAAATAAAGGTGATCAACAATTAAATTTGGAACAAACATCTGCCAAGTTGAAAACGTACACAGGCGAAGAAATCCAAGTAAAAGGTATCGCCAGAGCAACTGTTCATTATAGCCACCAATCGGCTCAGCTACCAGTGATGGTATTAGAAGGTAGAGGATCAAGCCTTCTAGGTTGAAATTAGTTGAGGGAAATTAACCTTGGTTGGCCAGTGAGATTTCAAAAGGAAGCTGGAAGAGTTCCTGAGTTGAAATAGAAACAAGGCAAGGTACTTCAGACAGAGCCTGGAGAGTCCTAGGACCGCAACAGGATGAAAAAGTAAAAAGGTGTAAACGTTCAGCAGTCTAAAGAAATGAAGGCTGTCGTAAACAATGACATGGAAGAACAGCTGAAGAAACTCAAGGAGACTCTGCTGAATTACAGAATTCAAGATGAAGTGAGTGAGCTTCGCAAAGAAAAGGAAAACCTTCACACACTACAAGAATCCCTCAGGTCAAATTTTGTGCCTCTAAAATATTAAGAAGAGAAACAGGAAGAATTTAACACCTTTCCGAACAAACCAAAGAACCAGTTGGCAGAGAAACACAGCAATGTTCAAGTTTCCAGGAGGAAGCCAACGGATATAAGGAGACAGAGAGCTGAAGAATCAGCTATATACTTCTGAATTTGTAGGGGAAGGTGGAGAAAAGTCAAGGGAACCAAAAATCGACTCTGATTTGCATAGTCGTGAGCAACAATTTACTGTTGGAGTTGCAGTACATGTAAAGAATGTTGGTGGAGGACCAAAGTGGTTACCTGGTAAAGTAAGTTCTGTCACTGAACCATTGTCATACCATGTGGAAGTGGAGGGCCAGATAACCCGTAAGCATGTGGGTCATTTAAGAAAAAGAGAGATGTCCCAACAAAATTCTGGTCCACCCGTAACCATTACCGAACCAGTGGTTCCTGTTGAAGTTGCTCAACCAAGGACAGGCATGCCCAATGTCTCTGTCAGTGTCGAAGACACTGAACTGCAAGTGCCTAATGAGGTACCTGATGTTAATGTGGTTCCAAAGAATGTGTTTCCTACAAAATAATCTGAAGTTGTGGAACTACGATGTTCTACGTGGATCAGGAAACCACCTGAAAGACTGAACTTGTAATTTCATGACCTGTGTAAATATTGTAATGTCTTAAGATAAATATCCTTGTAAATACAAAATGTACAGGAAAGTTAAAGTGGGAGGGATGTAGTAATTAAAGTTTGGGAAACATAGGACTGTAGCTTTAAGAATAACCCTGTGTTGTAAGATCACATGATCTGAGTAAGCCAATGTGTTAGCAGTGCGAGGAACCACTACAAGGGAATTCTTCTTTAGTTATGGAGTTTGATGCACATGTGTAGTTGCTGCTGCTGTCTTGTTAATAAAGTTAAATGTTTCCACTAAGAAAAGTTGTCTGGAAGATCAACTCTATAACACTAGCTCAGATCCTTATGGGACACCACTGATTACTGCTTTCCTATTCTCTGTCTTCTATCATGTAACTAATCATCTAATCAGTGTAATAATGTGTTCAATTCCATGAGTTTTAAATTATTTAATAGTCACTTTTGTGGAAACTTACTCAAAATCCAGTACTTGGTGTGAATTACATTTTCCTGTCTTTGGGTTATTCAAATGTGACATTTCTTTGCTGAATCCATTTGTCACCCTTCACCAACATTTGCTTTGCCAAGTGTATAACTGCACCCAAAATTATTCAAAATGTCTTTCCTACAACTGATATTAAACCTACTTGTCTTTAGTTTGAAGATTTGTCGTGACACTTTTTAATTAATGCAGTGTTGTTAGCTACTTTCCAACACTGAGGAACCTCTTTCCAGTTTAGCAGACTTCCATTTATCTTACTCCTATCTTTATTAGAACATGTGGGCACATATAATTTTGTAGCCATTTATCTGCTGTTATTGGCTGCTATTTTTCTCTTTCTCTGCTATTCCTGGAATATATCCGTCTCAGGCACCCTTCCCTCCTTTTCCTGAGCTGTTCCCTGACATGTTCTCAGTAACCTCACATTCAATGTTTATCTTGGCTACCTTCATTACTGTTTTCATCTACTTTTGCTTACTTTATAATTGGCTGAATTCTCCTACCCACCAGGACCTTGTATGTTTTAAAAGCTTTTTTCCTTATCCCTAATGCTACACTTTATATCCCCACTGAATCACATTGGCTTTAATGTGTTTTGATTTCCAATTGTATGTTTAGTATTACCTCCTCACATATTTCACAGGAATAGGAGGAGGCCATTCAGCCCTTCAAAACCTTTCCTTAATTCAATGAGATCATAGCTGATCTGAATTTCAGTACACAATCCCTTACAGCATACAGTCCCACACAGTAGCAGTCCCACACAGTAGACAGTCCCACACAATCCCACACAGCACACCGTCCCACATAATCCCACTGAATACACAGTCTCACACAGTAGCAGTGCCAGGCAACACACAGTCTTACATAATCCCACACAGCACACAGTCCCACACAATACACAATTCCACGCAGCACACAGTTCCACAGAGTACACAATCCTGCATGGACCCCCCATAGAGCACACAGTCATACAAAATACACTGCCCTACACAGTACACCTCAGTCTCATAGAGTACACAGTTCCACACAGTCCCACACAGTACACTGACCCACACAAATACACACAGTACACATCCCCACACAGTACACAGTCCCACAGAATACACAATTCTGCACAATAATAGTGTCACAGAGGCCCACATAATACCACACAGTATTATGCTATACCATGTGATTTTGCATATTGTATCAGTGTCACATGGTACTCAATATGCCATTTTAGCACACTGGAACATGTGATGCAGCACAGTTCCCAGTGTGCCAAGGTTTTCCAATGGAACAATTTGTGCTGTTTCTCTCTCTTCATTCTCACCAACCTTTTTCTTATGGCAGCTTTAAATGCAGATTACCTGCCTGTGGGTGGGAATTGAATGAACTTTCACGTTTCTGCATACCAGGCTGTGCACTTGCTGCTCACACTGGGAAGGCTCCTTGAATTCCCTTTCCGCTGTTATAAAGAGGTCTGGTCAGCAGTCAGACCAGAATTGTAACCAATTGATTTTCTAATCAAAACAGTAACACAGCAGGCATGTCAGCAGCACATGCTGACTGACACAAGGACCTGTTTACTCTCTCCCCTCCTCATCTTTAGCATAACATTCTCACAGCTGGTGACTCCATGCCCTGAACAAACAACTTTCTCCAGTCAGATTTGATCTGTATTGTGTTCAACTAAAGCAAAAAGGAATGGTCTGCAGTAATTCTGGAGTCCTCATGTTGGACCTGGCTACAGTTCAGCCTGTGGCTATAAAACAACTGCAAACAGTTGGTGTACAGAGTAACAAAACCACACTTAACACATAGAATCATACAGAACCACACAGTAACTCTCAGCAACACACAGAACCATACAGAACCACATAGTAACTCACAGCAACACACAGAACCATACAGAACCACACAGCAACACACAGAACCATACAGAAACACATAGTAACACATAATTAAGAGGAAGCTCTACACAATAACACACAGAGAAACACACAGTAACACAGAGAAACACACAGAACCACAGAGTAACACAGAGAATCACATATAACACACAGAATTACACAGTTTCACTTAGAACTATCTAGTACCCCACAGATCACACAATAGCATAGAAAACCACACATGAGAGAACCACACAGGGAAGGGTTTAAACTAGCTTGGCAGGGGGTGGGGTGGGAACATGAGAGGGACTTCAGATAGGGAAGAACCAAAGCTGGTAATGGTAGGAAGAAAAGTAGTAAGTGGGATTGGAAGACAGCAGAAACAAATGCCAGAAACACATGGGGTCAGAGTACGGAAAAATGTTAAAATGACAGAATTGAAAGCACTCTATCTATTACAACACAGGACTACCTGCGTGCCAAACAGCCGAAGCAGCATGCGATTGACAAAGCTAAGCGATCCCACAACCAACAGATCAGATCTAAGCTCTGCAGTCCTGCCACATCCCGTCATGAATAGTGGTGGATAATTAAAAAGCTGACTGGAGGGGGAGGCTCCAAAAATATCCCAATCCTCAATGATGGGAGGGGGTGGGGGGCCCAGTACAACAGTGTAAAAGGCAAGGCTGAAGCATTTATAGCCATCTTCAGCCAGAAGATCCGAGTGGATGATCCATCTTGGTCTCCTCCTGAGGTCCCCAGAATCTCAAATGTCAGTCTTCAGCTAATTTGCTTCACTCCATATGATAGCAAGAAACGGCTGAAGGCACTGGATACTGAAAAGACTATGGGCCTTGACAACATTCTGGCAATAGTACTGAAAACTTGTGGTCCAGGACTAGCCATACCCCTAACCAAGCTGTTTCAGTAACGCTATGACACTGGCATCTACCCGATAATATGGAAAATTGCCCAGGTATGACTTGTTCAGAAAAGCAGGGCAAAACCAACCCAGCCAACTACCACCCCATCAGTCTACTCTCGATCATTAGCAAAGTGATGGAGTGTTGTCAACAGTACTATCAAGTGGCACTTACTCAGCAATAACCTGGTCACTGACACTCAGTTTCGGTTCTGCCATGGTCACACAGCTCCTGACCTCATTACGACCTTGGTCCAAACATGGAAAAAAAGAGCTGAACTCAGGAGGTGAAGTGAGAGTGACTGCCCTTGACATCATGGCAACATTTGACTGAGTGTGGCATCAAGGAACCCTAGCAAAATGGAAGTCAATGGAAATCAGGCAGCAAACTCTCCTCTGGTTGGAATCATACCTAGCACAGAGGAAGATAGAGGTGGCTGTTGGAGGTCAATCACCTCAGCCCCAAGACATTACTGCAGGAGTTCCTCAGAGTAGTGTCCTATACCCAACTATCTTGCTTCATCAATGACGTTCTCTCCATCAAAAAGTCAAAAGTGGGGATGTTTACTAATGACAGTACAATGTTCAGCACTATTTGCAACTCCTCAGATACTGAAGCAGTCGGTGTTAATCTGCAGCAAGACCTGGACAATTTACAGCTTGGGGCCATTAGTGGTAAGTAACTTTTGCACCACACAAGTGGGTATTGACCACCTCTAACAACAGAGAATCTAACCATCTCCCCTTAACATTTAATGACATTACTATCGCTGAATCCCCCAATAGCAACATCCTGGGGGTTACCATTGAACTGGACCAGCTATATAAATACTGTGGCTCCGAGAGTAGGTCAGAGGCTAGGAATCCTGTAAGGAGTATCTAACTTCCTGACTCCACAAAGACTGTCAGCCATCTACAAGACACAAGTCAGGAGTTTGATGGAATATTCTCCATTTGTCTGGATGAGCGCAGCTCCAACAGCACTCCAGAAGCTCGACACCATCCAGGACAAAGCAACCCACTTGACTGCACCCCATCCACCACCTTCAACATTTACTCCCTCCATTACTGACGCAAAATGGCAGCAGTGTGTGCCAACTACAAGATGCACTGCAGCAATTCGCCAACGTTCCTTCGTCAGCACCTTCCAAACCCACAACCTCTGCCACCATGAAGGACAGGTCAGCAGACACATGGGAACACCATCACCTGCAATTTCCCCTCCAAGTCACACATCATCCTGACTTGGAAATATATCACCATTCCTTCACTGTTGCTGGGTCAAAATCTAGAACTCCCTTCCTAACAGCACTGTGGGTGTTCCGACAACACATGGGGCAAGATTTTGAGGTCAGCGGGCTGGTGTGGTTAGTAGGCCCGGGATCGGCCAGGGAACAGGCCGCTGACTGTAATCAGCCCCCAATTAACGGCCAACCAGCGTGAGATGCATGCTGAAATGCTCAGCGCTGCCGGGGTGGGTCGGGAGGAGAGCAGTCACTGACCTAAGCGTGGGCACGGATGAGCACTGAATGCAAAAGCAGAGTGCTGCCTCAGAAAGTTGAAGACTTCAAAACAATTAAATGCAGTTTTTAAAATAAGGAAAAAAACGTGCAAGCATCACAATCAGTCACCTGAACATATTTATGATAAAAATTCTATCCATAGATTTTTTTTTAAATTTTTATTTAATAACGGAAACCTCACGCACCCTTGGATGAGGTTTCATGAAAAATGCAATATCTGTCTGGCCGCTTCGCCCGTCCACTCACTGTAAGATTGGATGGACCACGAAAAATAGGAGACAATTGCAACTTTAATTATAGTAACTGGCCTTGTAATTGTTCGTGGGCACACTTCTGACATTTGTGTGCACCCGCCGACTGAAATATCACACGAGAACAGGATGGTGTTGGGACGCTTGCCCGATGTCACCTAGTGTAATTTCACACCTGATTGGGTCAGGCGCGCTCCTGCAAGCTGACCTAAAAACCCTGCCGATGGACTGCAGCACTTCAAGAAGGCAGCTCACCAAGACATTCTCAAGGGCAATTAAGGGTGGGCAACAAATGCTGCCCTAGCCAGTGATGCCCACATCCCATGAGTGAATAAAATAAATTTCCAACAAGGTAGATGAGTTTAGGGCAGAAATAGAAGTAAATGAGCATTATCTAATTAATTACAGAGGTTTGGGTGCAGCGAGACCAAGGCTGGGAACTGAATATTCAAGGGTATTCAACATTTAGGAAGGATAGGCAAAAAGGAAAAGGAGGTGGGGTAGCACTGTTAATAAAGGATGAGATCAGTACATTAGTAAAAGAGGATCTTAGATTAGAAGATCAAGATGTAGAATCAGTTTGGGTGGAGCTCAGAAACAGCTAACATTGGTGGGAGTTGTTTATAGGCCACCAAACAGTAGTGGTAATGTAGGGCATCATATAAATCAGGAAATTAGAGGTGCATGTAACAAGTGTAATATAGTAAATCATGGGGACTTCAATTTACAAATAGACTGGATAAACCTAATTAGCACTAATGCTGTGGAGGACAAATTCCTGGAATGTATAAGCAATTGTTTTTTGGAATAGTATGTTGAGGACCCAACTAGGGAATGGGCTTTTTTTAAATCTAGTATTGTGCAATGAGAAAGGGCTGATCAATAATCTCATTATAAAGGAGCCTTTAGGAAAGACCGACCATAATATGATAAAATTTTACATTAGGTTTGAAAGAGATGTAGTTCCATCTGAAACTAGGGTCTCAAATCTAAACAAAGGAAAATACGAAGATATGAGGTACAAGTTGGCTGTGGTACATTGGGAAACTACATTAAAAGGTAAGATGATAGACAGGCAATGGCTCACATTTAAATAATTAATACAGGATTTACAATAAATATATATTCCTTCAAGAAAAAAATATAATAGGAAAAGCGATGCAACCATGGCTAACAAGAGAAGTTAAAGACTGCTATAGTTCAAAAAAAGAGGTTTATAAAGTTGCCAGAAAAATAATAAGCCTGAGCATGGGGAGCTTTTTAGAATTCAGCAAAGGAAGACTGCAAAACATAAAAACTGATTGTAAAAGCTTCAATCGGTATGTAAAAAGCGAAAGATTAGCAGAGAAAAAGGTGGGTCCACTATAGGCAGAGACAAGGGAATTTTTAATGGGGAATAAGGAAATGGCAGAGAAATTAAGCAAATACTTTGTGTCTGTCTTCACAGAGGAAGGTACAGAAATTATCCCAAAAATACTAGAGAACCAAGGGATGAGTGAGCATGAGGAATTTTGTTTTAGTAAAAATGTAGAACTGCAGAAATTAATGGGACTGGAAGTTGATAAACCCCCTGGGCCTGATGATTTACATCCCAGTGTGTTGAAAGAGCTGGCTGTAGAGATAATGGATGCATTGGTGGTCATCTTCCAAAATTCTACAGATTCTGGAATGGTTCCTGCAGATTGGAAGATGACAAATGTAACCCCACTATTTAAGAAAGGAGGGAAGAAGAAAACAGGGCATTACAGACCTATCAGACTAACATCAGTAGTAGGGAAAATGTTAGAGTCTATCATAAATGATGTGATAACTCGATACTTCAAGATTAATGGTAGGATTGGGCAGAGTCAACGTGAATTTTTGAATGGGAAATCATGCTTGACAAACTTGTTGGAGTTTTTTTAAGGATGGAACTGGCAGAATAGATAAAGGGGAACAAGTGAATGTGGTGTCTTTGGATTTTCAGAAGGCTTTCAATAAAGTCCCACACAAAAGGTTAGTAAGCAAAATTAAGAACACATGGATTGGGGGTACTCTACTGAAATGGATTGAGAATTGTTTAACGGATGAAAAACAGATAGTAGGAATAAAAGTGTCATTTTCAGGTTGGTAGGCTGTGATTGGTGGGGTACTGCAAAGACCAGTGCTTGGGCCCCAGATATTCACAATCTATATCAATGATTTGGATGTGGGGGTCAATTGTGATATTTCCAAGTTTGCTGATGACACTAAACTAGGTGGGAATGTACTTTGTGAGGAGGATGCAAAGAGGCTTCAAGGGGATTTAATCATGCTAAATGAATGGGCAAGAACATTGCAGATGGAACATAAAGTGAAAAAATGTGAAGTTATCCACTTTGGTGGGAAAAACAGAAATGCAGAGTATTTCTTAAATGGTGAAAGATTGGGAGGCGTTGATGTCCAAAGGGGCCTGGGTGTTGTTGTTCATGAGTCACTGAAAGCTAACATGCAGGTGCAGCAAGCAATTAGGAAGGCAAATGGTATGCTGGCCTTTTTGCAAGAGGATTTGAGTACAGGAGTCAAGAAGTCTTGCTTCAATTGTATAGAATCTTGGTGAGATTGCACCTGGAGTGCTACATGCCGTTTTGGTCTCCTTAACTAAGGAAGAATATACTTGCCATAGAGGGAGTGTACAGAAGCTTCACCAGGCTAATCCCTGGGAAGGCAGGAATGTTTTATGAGGACGGATTGAGGAAACTGGGCTGTATTCTCTGGGGATTAGCAGGATGAGAGGTGATCTCATTCAAACATACAAAATTCTTACAGGGTTTGACAGGATATGTGCAAGAAGGATGCTTCCCCTGGCTGGGGTTGGGGGGCATAGGGGGATTCTAGAATCAAGGGCACAGTCTCAGAATAAGGGTTGGTCTTTTAGGACTGAGAGGAGGAGAAATTTCTTCACTCAGATGGTGGTGAATCTTTGGAATTCACTACTGCAGAGGGCTGTGGAGGCACAATCATCAGTATGCTCAAGACAGAGATCCACAATTTTTTAGATATTAAAATCATCAAGAGGTATGTGGGGGATAGTGCGGGAAAATAGCATTGAGGTAGAAGATCAGCCATGATCTAGTTGAATGGCGGAGCAGGCTCAAGGGGTCAAATGACTCCTATTTCTTATGTTCCAATGTTGAAATGCACAGAACCACACAGTAACACACAGAACCACACAGTAACATATGGGGTAGAATTTTATGGTCCCCTGTCAGCGGGTTTGCAGGCAGGAGGCTGAAAAATTCCACAGATCACCTTTTCTCTTGCCCCTAACCTGTCTAAAATTTTACAGAGGGCGGGCAATACCTAGGGTGGCCACCCACCCTTACTACATTAAAGGCCCTTAAGTGGCCATTTTTTGGCCACTAAAGGACCGTGTCCTGCCTGGCTGCAATTTTTCAGCCAGTGGGAGGAGGTCAGAAATGTGGTAGGCCCAGCAGATCACCATGCTCAGGTCTTGGATGGAAAAGTGTGGGCGCCTCTATAATTAGCCTCTTTTCCAGATAGTTTGGGGCATCAATGCCCCTCCCACAAAAGGTCTACCCCCTGCCCCAGATCTCTCCATAAAGACCCCACCTCCTGATCTTCATCTCCCCTCAAATACCCAGGCCTCCCCTCCTGTACACACCATGAGACTCCTCATCTACCTGGTCCTGTGGATTCCAGCACAGACTGAAATGACTGCTTGTAGTCCCAGCAGTGGCCACTGCTCCTGATGGCACTGCTGAGACCATAGAGCTGCCAGTCAATCAGATAGGCCAGCAGCTCTCTGAGGCACAGCCTCCTGCTGAGTGACGGGCAGAAATCTCACTTCCAGCTAGTTAATGCTCTTCAGAGTGTTAAAGGACTGCAGGGCAGACAGTATTGGCGGAGTTGCATTCCCCAGCAGCTCTTTGGTGGTGGGGTGGAAACGCCACCACCCATAGTATTCTGCCATAGAACAACACGGTAACACATAGTAACAGAAGCACACAGTAACACACAGAACCACACAGTAACACACCAAGCCAGACAGTCCCACAGAGAATATCATGAGACCTGCAATCCTCTCTGTTAGATTCCCCTTCCTGCGTTCTATCAGTTGTTGTTGCCTCAGAGGTTAAAGTTCACAGCGCAACCTTATCCTCCTTTAAAGGAAATCTCTTCACATCATTCTGCTGGAGGACTGTAACCATCTGCTTTTCACTCACCTGCAGGCTCCTCTGTGCTACTAGCCACCCATCGTGGGGACACAGTTGGGATTTCTGTGAAAACAAAAATTGAGAAATGCGTTTGATAGGCAATGTGGAGAAAATGCACAGAAATCTCTTAAACTCCCTGTCAATCTTATTTCACAGCTTATTAATCATTCAACACTAACCTCAATAACCAATTACATCCTTCCTTCCATGGCATCTGAATCTTGGCTTGTGGTCAAACTGAGTTAGTGAGTGAGTGGTCAGAGGGATGAATAGAGTGAGGGATGGGGTGAGTTGAGTTCTTGGTGGAATAAAAACAGAAAGTGCTGGGAATACTTATCAGGTCATGCAGCACCTGTGGAGAGAAAAACAGGTTGATGGCCTTTCATCAGAACTGGAAAATGTTAGAGATGTGACAGGTTTTAAGCAGAGCTAGGGAAACGGGGGATGGAGGAAGAATGAAAGGGGAGGGTGGGAGGCAGGGGAGATGAAAAGACAAAAGGGTTGATGGTGCAAAGCAAAAGAAGATGGTAATGGGACAAGTAAAAAACCAAAAGGTGGGTCTAGAGGAGATGTAAATGGAATAACAGATTCATAATCAACAGCTGCTGTTGAAAAAATGGAGGAAGAGGTTACAATTTGAAATTGTTAAACTCAATGTTGAGTCTGGAAGGCTGTAAAGTGCCCATTTAAAGGAAGAGGTACTGTTCCTGGAGCTTGCATCGAGCTCCATTGGAACATAGCAGGAGGCTGAAACGAGAAAGGTCAGAGTGGGAGTAAGGTGGAGAATTGGAATGGCAAGTGACAAGAAGCTCCGGGTCATGCTTGCGGACTGAACGGGGGTGTTCCACAAAGCAGTCACACGGTCTCTGCTTAGTCTCCTCAATGTACAGGAAACCATGTCATGAGCAGCAAGTACACTATACCAAATTGAAAAAAGTACAAGTAAATCGCTGTTGCCCGGGAAGGAGTGTTTGGGACCTTGGACTCTGAGAAGGGAGGAGATAAAAGGGCAGGTGTTACATTTTCTGTGCGTGCATGAAAAGGTGGCATAGAAAAGGTAGGGGATGTTGGGAGTGCCTGAGAATTGGACCAGGGTGTCGGGGAGGGAAAGGCCCCTTCAGAATGCTGAAAGGGAAGGGGAGGGGAAAATATATTTTGTGGTGCATCACACTGGAGTTGGCAGAAATGGCAGAGGATGATCTGTTGAATGAGGAGGTTGGAAGATGAGAACAAGGGGAACCCTATCAAGATACTGGGAGTGAGGGGAACTGGTGAGAGCAGAAATGTAGGAAAAGGTACGGAACTTCCAGTTCTTAGGAGAGATCATCAACCTGAAACGTTAACTCTGCTTCTATCTCCACAGATGCTGCCAGACCTACTGAGTATTTCCAACATTTTCTGTTTTAATTTCAGACTTCAAGCATCTGCAGGATTTTGCTTTTGTTTTACAGTTCCTGGTGGGGATGATGATAATGGCTTCAATTCTTTCTTATGTGCAGGAGGAGAGATCTGTGATTATTGCTGAAAAAAGAGACATGTCTAAGCTTTTCATCTTGCACTCATCAGGACACTTCGCAAGAATACCAGTATAAGGGGTAACAACAATTTATACTGCATGCGAAGAGAATGCAGATTGTTTGGCAAGTGGACTCTGATTGGCAGTGGCGTTGCCATGGAGAATGCATCAGTGACAGTGACTGATATTTAACTTTCAGGCACTGCTTGAAATTTAAACCAGGCAGCTTGACCCTGATTAGTCAAGGCATTGTCCTGAGGGATGAGTCAGAGAATGGCTATCACTTATTTTGTTTAGCTGAAACAAGCGTAATGTGTGTACATGTTCTTTCTGTCTGCAAAGAACAGGGCCCTGTGTATTAATATATATAGCTTCCAGTATACGTAAATGCGCCACACTGCGAGCCCGACTGGCAATCTTAATCAATTGTCAGTGTAATTCTTAGCACACTGAGGATTATTTAGCAAACGTTGTCCAATTGCAGGACCACATCTAAAGTTGAACACTGTGTTTTGAGTTTTGCAGGCTGGTTGGATGCGATCTATACCTTGCTCATTTTAAACAGCGGCTGTTTGATACGATCCGCCAGTATTTGAGATGTGCTGCCTACGTACCTAGAATGGCATCCTCCCATCACTACCACTACCACACTGCCAGTTTCCTTGCTGCTGCCTCTCAGCCAGCCAGCCCAGACTGCTGCCACCCAGCCCAGATTGCTGCTACCCATGCTGAGATGATGCAATCCAAAGCCAGGCCTTCAAGAACAGGTCATCTTCCAAGGCCCTCTGCAGTCTCCCCCATTAAAAATCAGCAGCCACCCACCAGCCAATGCTGCAGCCATAGGGGTGCACCACTTAGGAACATTAGAACATGTCAGGGGAGTGCAATGTTCGGGAGCCTTCGGACAGGCAAAGGTACATGGAAGACAGGCACAGAAGGAATGCACAGGTTGATTAGTTGATGTTTGTTTGCAATATGACATGGCTTGATTTATAAATTTGGTTTGGAATATTTACTTTGTGGTGGCTTTTATTTTAGCACTGTGGCTAAGCAGACAGCATGATGGTCAGTAACGGGGGAAAGTAAGCTGTGAGGTTATTGCTAAATAGGGAATTGAGGTCACGATTGCTGGTATCACAGTTGGATGAGCTGATCACAGGAATCCTAAAGGAAAAAGGGCTGTCTTGTTTTCCTTCTCCTTTCTTCTCCCCCTCCTCCTTCTCTTTCCAGTTGGTCAGCATATAGCTGGTGTCAAGGAGAGTGCCCTCATGTTGGTGAAGTTGAGCAACATGCAACAGATCACAACAAATCTTGACATGCTCTGCCAAGGACTGCAGGGCTCCTCCAGAGTGGATCAATAGTGAGGGCATTATTTAAGCAGTCCATAGGTCTGCTTTATCACATTTCATGGCTTTTCTTGCATGTCCATGGATGCATGGTTATGCACTAGAGTTATGAGCTATGTGGTCAGCAAATAGCCCTTGTCATCCAGTAGCCACTCTCTGGTTTGTCATGTGGATCAATTTCAGATGGGATAGGGGACTGCTGCAGAATGAAGGCATCATGACTGTTGCCGGGATATCGGGCATTGAACCTCTGCATATGCTCACACAGCAGCTGGATATTGAGGGAGTGGAATCCCTATTGTTTGAGGTATGGCTCAGAGTTGACTTGTGGCACCTGCAATGCTACATGTGTGCAGTCTGGGGCACCCTGCGCCATGTAGAAGCCTACAATCCTCACAATGTTACGTGCTCACTCTGCCTGTTCTCTCAGGAGAATGAAATGCATTCAGGCCTCTTGAAATACAGAGCCTCAGTGAACTTGCTTATGGAACAGTGGATGGCATACTGGGAGATGTTGTAACTATAGAGATAAAAACAAAAAAACTGCGGATGCTGGAAATCCAAAACAAAAACAGAATTACCTGGAAAAACTCAGCAGGTCTGGCAGCATCGGCGGAGAAGAAAAGAGTTGACGTTTCGAGTCCTCATGACCCTTCGACAGAAGTTCTGTCGAAGGGTCATGAGGACTCGAAACGTCAACTCTTTTCTTCTCCGCCGATGCTGCCAGACCTGCTGAGTTTTTCCAGGTAATTCTGTTTTTGATGTTGTAACTATCATCTGCTCCAGCTTGGTGGGAGCCAGATACAAAGAAGTTCATGTCTACGGTCATCTTCACAGCCATTGGCAATGCCATCCTCACACTGCTTTGAGGTTATGGCTGCCAAAGGTAGCAAATTTCAGTGAGAATGTTCTCAGTGACGTGGAGACATTTGACAGTCTGTTCCATGCTATGGTTCAGGCAGGACAATTGTTCCCTGACACCAAGAATGGATATGGCCTCTTACTGAGTCTTTCTCCATCTCAACCTCCTCCATCTTCCAGCAGGTTGTTTTGCTCTGCATCACCTCTGCTCATTTGTTGTTTCATGCTGTAGTCCAAGAGGAGTGCATACTACTGCACCCATATCTGGGAGCAAGTGGGATTTACAGAATCCGTGAAGACAGCGAAAAGTCCTTCAGCACATGCCACACCACTCTCTGTAAACTTTAGCAATTTTGAAGAACGCTGGAAACACCAAACACTTACATATAATCATGACAAATGACAATGGAAATCAAGCAGCAACTAACCTGAAAGTAGTTAATGGTCCCCTTAAAGAGCACTGGATAGTGGTCTTTCCTGCAGTTGAACATTGTTCAGTTGTGCAGCATTAACAAAGAGTGTTAACTGGAGAACCGAGCTCCAAAATAGCAGCGTTTGCTTCAAATCAGCATTAAGGGTAGAATGATGCCATGATCCGCCTACTCTGCATACATCCAGCTGATGCTCCCCGTGCAAGTTAATGCCTTCACCAGATGTTGTCTGCACAGCTACCACTAGAAGCATCCGCATGCATGTCAACAACATTTTGGAACTAGAATGACACCGATAACACCAACAATAAGATAGCTGAACTTTGCGTATGAGGGATATGGCAAGTGTGTGAGAGAAAGAGAGTGAGTGTATTACTCTCGATCATCATTAAAGTGATGGAAGGGGTCATCAAAAGTGTTATCAAACAGTTTGGGTTCTGCCAGGGCCACTCAGCTCCTGAACTCATTAGAGCCTTGGTTCATTCATGGACAAAAGACCTGAACTCCAGAGGCGAAGTGAGGGTGAGTGATCCTTGACATCAAGGCAGCATTTGACTGAATGTGGCATCAAGGAGCCCTAGCACAAGTGGAGTCAGTGGAAATCAGGGGGAAAAACCTCTGCTAGTTAGAGTCATATCTAGCACGAAGGAAGATGGTTGTGGTTGTTTGAGGTCAATTATCTCAGTTCCAGGACATCACTGCAGGAGTTCCTCAGGGTAATATCCTAAGCCCAACTGTCTTCAGCTACTTCATCAATGACCTTCCTTCCATCATAAGGTCAGAAGTGGGGATGCTCGCTGATGATTGCACAATATTCAGACCATTCGTGACTCCTTAGATACTGAAGCAGTCCATGTCCAAATGCAGCAAGACCTGGACAACATCCAGGCTTGGTCTAGCAAGTGGCAAGTAACATTCACGCCACACAAGTGCCAGGCAATGACCATCTCCAACAAGAGAGAATCTAACCATCACCCTTTGACATTCAATGGCACTAGCATCACTGAATCTTCCACTATCAACATCCTGGGGGTTACCATTGGCCAGAAACTGAACTGGACTAGCCATATAAATACCGTGACTACAAGAGCAGGTCAGAGGCTAGGAATCCTGCGGTAAGTAACTCACCTCCTGTCTCCCAAAGCCTGCCCACCATCTACAAGGCACAAGTCAGGAGTGTGATGGAATACTGTCCACTTGCCTGGATGAGTGCAGCCCCAACAACACTCAAGAAGCTTGACATCATCCAGGACAAAGCAGCCCACATAAATATTCACTTCATCCACCACCGATACACAATGGCAGAAGTGTTCACCATCTACAAGATGCACTGCAGGAACTCACCAAAGCTCCTTAGGCAGCACCTTCCAAACCCATGAGTGCTACCATCTAGAAGGGCAAGAACAGCAGACAGATGGGAGCACCACCACCTGGAAGTTCCCCTCCAAGCCACTCACCATCCTGACTTGGAAATATATCGCCATTCCTTTACTGTCGCTGAGTCAAAATCCTGGAACTCCCTTCCTAACTGCACTGTGGGTGCATCTACACCACATGGACTGCAGTGGTTCACCACCACCTTCTCAAGGGCAATTAGGGATGGGCAAGAAATGCTGGCCGAGCCAGCAATGCTCACATCCCATGAATGAATAAAAAAGACTGAAGAACATAAGAAATAGGAACAGAAGTAGCTATTTAAGAAATATAGTTCCTCGAGCCTGCTCCACCATTCAATAAAATCATGGCTGATCTTCAGCCTCAAAACCACTTTGCCTTCCGATCTCCATATCCCTTTATTCCGAACCCTGAATATGAGAAAGAGAAGACGAAAGACTTGCATTCATATAGTGCCTTTCACAACCACCAGACTTCCTAAAGAGCCTTACAGTCAATCAGGCGTAATGTTGGAATGTAGGAAATCCAGCAACTAATTTGAGCACAGCAAGCTCTTGCAAACAGCAAAATACAAATGACTAGCTAATCCATTGTTACAATGTCAACTGAGGGATAAAAATTGGCCAGGATACCGGGGAGAGCTCTCCTTCTCTGTGAAATAGTGGCCATCGGATTTTTTACATTCACCTGAAATTGCAGACACGGTCTCGGTTTAATGTCTCATCCAAAAAAACGGCACCTCTGACAGTGCAGCACTCCCTCAGTTCTGCACTGAAGCACTAGCCTTGATATGCTTCAAGTCCTGCAGTGGGACTACAATTCAATCTTCTGACTTCTGAATGAAGCTACCCATACTCCCTACTGTACCAAGCTGGCACGCTGAACGACTGAAAAACCACAGCCTTCTGTGGTAGATATTCACAACGCTCTGAGTGAATTTTTCCTCATCTCAATCCTATATGGCCAACCCCATATCCTGAGATTCAGCCCTGTGTTCTAGGGTGTCTCATGCCCTGGATTGCCACATGTGCAGGAAATGTCTGGAGGAGCTCAAACTCCGGGTTTCATAGCTTGAGTAACAGCTGGAGTCAGTACGGTGCATTGCAAGACATGAGAGCTACATGGATAGGACGTTTCTGGATGAAGTCATCCCAGAGCTTAAGAGGATGCAAGCAGAGAGGAAATGGGTGACCATCAGGCTATCAAGGAGGATCAGGCAGGTAGTGCAGTGGGGCAACATGCCAGTGATCACTTCACAGACACGTTCCAGCAGCTGATGGAGGCTGTATCATCCAAGATCCTGGGCAGTGGGAGGACTGTCTAGGGAATAGAGGATGTGCGCACTGAGGTGGTTCCGGATGGAGGCTGGAGAGGTGGGCACACATTCAAAACAAGCAAAGGTTTGCAGGTGAAGAAATGATGGTCATGTAGGTGCCTCATTCCTGGGCAAGATAATTGAAGATGAGGCCCTGGCAAGTCTTTTCATGGCCCTGAAATCTTGGAGAGCTGCCATGGTATCTCTGTTTGGGATCAGGCCCATGCCAAACCCTACATTGATAATGGGCCTCTGGTCTCAGCCATACTAAGCCTGCTGAAAATAGAACCATAGTTACGGCACAGAATACAGGGATACAGGGAGGTGCCATTGTGCACTGAGAGGGAGGAGGACTGCTAGCCAGCTGCCCTGGAGGGGGGCGTCCAATTAGGGCACTACCATTGTTACCAGGTGCTCCTCATCCCCTCTGCTGGTGACCCCAGAGCCTCCAATAGGCAAGGCCTCCTTTGGAGGGCATATTGCACTGTCATGCTTCATGATTGACAGTTGTTGCTGAATAAAGGCTACTGAAGGACGTCTCATTTGTGGAGGCAAGAATGTGGAGGTGTGTTGGAATCAGTCTTTACTGGATGGTAATGTGCATGGCGTGATTTGTATTCTCAAGGCAATGTGACATGGCTGCACATGCAACATCTGTTGGTCTTCCTATAAATGGCACACCAAGGAGATTGGCCAAGGTCACTGATGTGAGTGAGAAGTCTCGTGTTACACATGCAATCATAGCTCTATCGATCTGGGCAAGGAGCAGAAAGATGGCTCATGATGGCTTCATTGGCTTAAGTGCCAGTGCAAAGCTGGCATCCTAGAGTTAGTCACCTCTTTTCTTCCCATGTGAGGACAGTCCACTTCACTTGGTCTTCTAGGGAATAGAGAATGTGTTTACTGGGGTAGTTCTAGATGGAGGCTGGAGAGGTGGGCACACATTCAAAGCAGGCAAAGGTTTGCAGGTGAGGAAGTGATGGTCATGTTAGTGCCTCATTCCTCGGCAAGACAAATGAAAATGAGGCCCTGGCACATCTCTCCATGGCCCTGGAATCTTGAAAGACCTGTCGTGGTATCTCTGTCCTCTTCGTCATATTCCTCTCCAACATGGTCATTTGAGGAGGTTTGCAGCTCCTCCATGTCCTCTATTGGCAATTCTTCTCCCCTTTGCAACCCAATGCTGTGCTAGGAGCAGTAGAAGATAACAATCCTGGACACTGTCTGTATTGTAATGCTCCAAAGAGCGGTCAAAGCATCAGAAGTGCATTTTCAGCAATCCTATGATCTGCTCTATGATTGCTCTTATTGAGCCATTTGCAACGTTGGAGTGCTCCTCCATGAGGCCATGGGGATGACATACAGGGTCATGAGCTACGTTCTGAAGGGATAACCCTTGTCACCCAGGATCCAACCCTGCACTTGGGCAGGCGTTTCAAATAGCTGTGGCAGCTGAGTTCCGTCAAATGTATGACTCATGAGAGCTCCCTGGGAAATGAGCGCACACCTTTTCTGGTGGCCACAGACAACTTGAATGTTAAGGGAGTGAACACCCTATTGATTGGCAAATGAGGCTGGCTGTTCTCAGGGAAATCTAATGGTCACGTGTGTGCAGTTGATTACACTCTGGACCTGTGGGACCGCACGATTGCCCCAAAGCCAACTGGTCCAGTGGCCCGGGCTATCAGCATCTTTTGGGAATTTAATGAATTTGTTAGTCCTTTTGAGCAGGGCATTTGTCACCTCCTGTATGCAGCCTGCTAAATGCCACATATGTCTTCCCATGGAGCCCTGGGATGAGCCACAGGCATAGAAGTTCAGGGTCACGGTCACTTAAGCTTTAGACCTCTCTGACACTGCTTCTCATTCATCTGGAGGTAGGTGGTGCATGTTCTGAACATGTGCTGACATGCCAATGCTCTTTGACAATGTAATGGTTGGGTTTCTCCTGACCTCCCTCTCCATTAGCTGATGCTGGCTGATGGCCTTGTGCCCTAAGTTGTTGTGTGACTAAGGCCCTCCTCTGGTGAATCCTCTCTTCCGCAGCCCAAGGTTCCAAAAATATTGAGTGTTTGAGACCCATACTGAATCCACAAAGTGAACTATGTGAAGAAGGCAGACAATGATATGAGCACTTCTGTTGACATGGCTTTTGTCTATAGAGCAGCTGCAGTTGACCAGTGGGAATGCATGACCCTCCCATGGGCCACACCCAGAAGTCCTCCAAACCCATAATGACCTCCTCGCAAAACAACCTGATTTCCTGTAAGCTCAAACTTTCCTAGCAGCCATTTCGATAGACACTAAAACTGTGACCCTGCAGCTGCAACCCATCCAGCTCCAACCTCCCTCTGTCACCATCTAGCTTTCTCCCATCTCGCTTGACCCTCCCACCCTCTATTTTCCTGCCGTCATCCTGGAGCCTCCCTCCATCATCCTTGACCTGCCCTTAGTATCCTCAACCTTCCCTCAGGCACCATTGACCTGCCCTCCCTACAGTTGGACCTGCCTTCAAGCTTGATATACCTTCTCTGATGGCTGTGCTGCCATGTATGGTATAGCTGCCTCCCATGTACACACAGTACCAGACCACTGCAATGCTGGACCCCATCGTACAGACCAGAGCCTGGCTCACTTCAGCCAGCTCCAAGGCCCCTCTTCCCCTGCCTCCTCCTTGTCACTGCCAGGCTGCCCAGCTTCTCCTGCTCCCTTCCCCTACACTGCTGAATTAGACTAAGACCAGACCTCACTTCAGATCTAAAGATTGAACAATCTCACCTCATGCATGACTTCTTTAAGCTGTCGGGAAACAGGAGGCACGTGTTTCTTGAGCACTGCTGACTTACTGTTGAAGGTAGGATATAATATGATGAAGTTTCCATTTAACGAGTATATATGATTTGGAAATACATGGTAAATAGGTTTTGGCCATCAGCTGGGGTGATGCCCACTCCTCGCACCACAGACTGAATTTCTCACACTCGAGCTGACATCAAGAAACCCCCAAGATTTCGGCACCCTAATTACGCCCACCGCCTGCCTCATTTCCCACTCTTATTGGTCCCATTAAATACTGCTCAGTGAGTGAGTCTGTGTATGTATATTTGAGCCACTGCAAATTTGCAGGCCAGTTGTTCAGTGTCTGCTACCTGAAGCAGGTGCCAGGCTCCTTGCAGATGTTAGTGAGGATCCTTACACCTATTTGAGGACCTGCCTATCTGGTAAATGGGTGTTGGCCCAGCATCACCATATTCCAATCACTGCTGCAGCGGGTGGGATTTTACTGTCAACACTAGTCTGGAGTCAGGAGAAGCAGGAGTATTACCCCTCAACCCTGCAATCCCCCGATCAGTAACTCTCCAAACTTCACAACATCCCGATCACTCCCCTACAAACTCCACAGTGGCTCAATGAACAACATCCCCCCCTTCCCGCCATTGCTCCCTTTCCCCCACCTGGACTCGACCTTTGGGTGAGCAGCTGTGAACTATAGCCCATGCCAGACAGAATGTCCAATTAATAATAATGAGGCATAATGTGAACCTCTCAGTTTGGATGGAGTTGTGTTCACAAAGACATATCACCAAAAAAACAAGGGCTGATGAATTTCTGGCTCTGTAAGTGATTATTAGTAAGTCTATGATAACAGAGGCTTAGGGGTAAACGGGGCTGTGGAAGGAAATAATGACAAGCGGGTGTTAGAGTCTGTAATAGCAGAGAGTGTACATGGGCTGTGGGAGGAGATTAAATGGGTGAGTAGAGCCAGTTATAGGGGAGAGTATACATAGGCTGTAGGAGGGGCAGCAATCCAGACTTTGCTCCAGCCTCTGGTACATGGTAAAAAGGTTAAGGATGTGTCACGCTAACGCAGTGTGGATGGTGCTGCTTAATTAGTCCATCATACAGAGATTAATGTCCCCCTCACAGCAACCAATGAGTTAGCAAGTGTAAGTAATGCTTTGACATTTCAGCTTTGAATCTCAGCCAGTCAAGAAAGGAATATATCCAAGTTATTGTCGGAAAATTTTGACAAAATACAAAGTGCAGCTGGCGTGCAGACCTGAGCCAAGCCTGGAAGCTGTTAAGCAGCCTCAAGTATACAATATGAAATGTAATGAAAGTGCAAGGAATTTTGGGAATGTTGGAACATTTTGAAAAGGAATGCCGTGCTGCTTTGATTTTTTGATGACTTTGAATCACAGTCAAGGCTGGCCAACAGTAAAGGGATTTTGTCTGTTGGAATTAACTGGACTCTTTTGGGAAGCACACTGGAGTGAGTGACTGTCAGCAAGCTCTTTAGAACAAACATGAATAACAGAGGGAAAAATGTAAAAATGCAGAGACAGAGCCATTTTGTGAAAAGGCTGTTTGCAAACACACTCTGGAGTTGGATGCAAATTACCACTGAATTGTGTAAAGGTGCAGAACTGAAAAAAGGGTGTAATTCAATGTATGAGGGAAAAACAAAAATATTAGTTAGGTAGTCAATACAGATAATGCCTGAACCATTGAACAATTATGTGGCCTGAGCACCTCAGTACTTCGGGAACCAGGGTAAGGAGACGGTAATCTCATACAACAAGAGGATAATCACACACAACAACATTTTTCATCAATGCTGCACTGTGGAGAATGGGACAAAACTGAGGTGCAGGCGAGTTCATTCCTCTCCACTGTCCCATCAAACACTCCCAGGGCAGGTACAGCACAGGTTATATATTAGAGTAAAGATCCCTCCTACTGTATCCCATCAAACACTCCAAGGTCAGGAGGAAAACAGATTAGGTACAGAGTAAAAATCCCTCTAAGCGTAGAATTATACTCTACTGAAAGATGACATGCAGTCTATTGTGACTCTGCCAGCTTTCTGAAAGATCTATCTAATCAGTTCCACTTTCCTGCTCTTTGCCTATAGTACTGTAAAACTGCCCCTTCAAATAATCCTTGATCTGTAACATCACTGAGTGTTGGGGGAGGCTGAAGTTTCTGTGCGTAAACTGATTCATAATTAACATATCCTGGCCTGCACTATGACAAAATGCTGGGAATAACAAAACAATTTACATTTATATAGCACCTTTAACATAATAAAACATCCCAAGAGCATTATAAAACAAAATCTGACACCGAGCCACATGAGATTATGGCTTGGAACTTGTGGTCAGTGGCAAAACAGAAATATTCACCACTGACTGCATGAAAAACTATGACCCTGCCACATTGGTCATCTGCAGCCAGAATTTGCTCTCCCAACTGTACCTTGGGGCCAATGATGTTTGGGCTGGAGAAGCCTAGTGTCATGGCGCAAAGCTGGCGAAGACAAGTCCCCACTCCCCTTGAGGCCTGTCTTCAGCTCAATTGCCCCCTACCCCCCACGACTCCCCTCACAGCAGCCCTGGCCCCCAGCATCCTCCCTGACATGTCTGCTCCACTCGCCCCAGGTCCCCCAGCTTTGCTCCCTCCTCGTGGCTCCTCCCAACTCAACCATCCCCCCTGGCTCCTCCAAACCACCCTCTTTCCCCGAATCCTGGCAGCTGCAGCTCTTCTCCAGTCTGGCCCTTCAGTCCTACCAGTGCCAGAAGTAGCACTTGGCGGAGGGGTTTTTCCATTATTTTTCCAGCAGAACTGGGGCTGCTGAGGGGTTGGGGGCCTCAGTGCCAGGGGCACAGGGGTGGAATAGGGGGCGTCAGGGGTGCAGCAGGGGGAAGAAATGTCGGGATTTGCCAGAGGCGAGGGAGTGTTTCCAAAACTGTCTTGATTTAAAGAAATGTGTTCCTGAGCAGGGTTTCGGCCTATGAGGAATAGCCCTAAATAAATCAATATAAAAACTAGTGTAAGTACTGGGCAATCAAGGCCCGTTCCCACATGAGATGTTCCAGAGGAACCATCAGCCTGGGCTCCTCTGGAGCCTATTCAGGCACACTGCAACCTCTGGATTTGAGTGCAAGTGGACTCCCCAGAAGTTACGGTTCTGTTGGAGCCCTCAATAGCAGCAAACTTCTCAGCAATGGGGGGATTTGAAAACAAAGGTGAGAATTTTAAAATCAAGATGTTGCTTAAATGGGAGCCAATGTAGGTCAGCAAGCACAGGGATGACAGGAAAACACTGGCAGTGGAGTTTAAGATGATCTCAAGCTTATGGAGGGTAGAGTGTGGGAGACCAGCCAGGATCACATTGGAGTAGTCAGGTTTGGAGGTAATGAAGGCATGAATGAGGGTTTCAGCAGCAGATGAACTGAGACAAGGGTGAAGTCAGCAATGTTGCTGAGATGGAGATAGGTTATCTTACTGATAGTGTGAATATGAATTCAGAGGCTCATCAGAATTACAGAGATAGTGGGTTTGCATGAGGCAGTGACACCGGGGCCTGGAATGAACAAGTCTAAACTCCCTCCAGGAACACACATATTATCTTTCATGATTTGTAAATAAAATTAAACCTCTCTCACGATCTCATAAGGGGGTTATGAAATCTTGGTGTTTTTCCCAAGCATTGCGAAACCAGAGTGATTTCTTATATCAACGTTTCTGCACATGTGCAGAACCATTACTTAAAAAGTTGTTGACCCTACAACTGCTAAAGAGAGGAACACAGCAAAATACAGAAAATAAATTATTCTCTCCCTCGAGCCCAGTTACCCCTCTTTCAGCTCCCTCTTTAATGCCCAAGTGCTGCGGTTTCAAACCTTCACAATCTATAAAGCCCAACTTCATCCAACCGCTGAATCATACTTGTGTCTGAAAATTTTTCCTGCATCACGCTCTCCACAGTTTACAGGACACAAGACAAAATGTCAGTTATCTGACAATCGGTCATCTCCAGCTTTCAGTTCCTCCGTGTGTCTCACTCTCTCTGTGATCCGCTTTCGCTATGACTGGATTTTATTGGGTGCCATATTCCCTGTGCCCCCGACTAAAAAGTCGGTAATCAGCCCACCCATCTCAAACCCAGCTGCCCCTCTCGCGATATTACTTTGGGAGTAATCTTAATTGTTTCAGAATGGGACCTCTGCCCCCATCTGGGAGAAAGTCCTGCATTAGAGAGCTGCCAGCCAATCTGACTGGCCAGCAGACCTGTAGTCATTACAATGCCAGGTTCAAACAATGGCCACTGCTCAGACAACAGGCAGTCCCCAAGGAAGAAGAGGTGATGGAGCCCAGACTGACAGGCAAGTCCAGACTATCAGCAGGGCCTGGCTAGCAAAGCAGGGGAGTGG
>NC_054481.1:32364681-32371019 GCF_017639515.1 Carcharodon carcharias | reverse complement strand
TCCACACACACACACACACACCTCCACACACATGCACACACACTCTCCTCCACACACACACACACTCTCCTCCACACACACACACACTCTCCTCCACACACACACGCTCTCCTCCACACACACACACACACACACTCTCCTCCACACACAGAAACACACACTCTCCTCCACACCCACACACACACACACTCTCCTCCACACACAGAAACACACACTCTCCTCCACACACACACACACACACACACGCTCCTCCACACACAGATACACACACTCTCCTCCACACATGCACACACTCTCCTCCACACACACACACACACTCTCCTCCACAAACTAACTCTGATCCACACACACTCTCCTCCACACACACTCTCCTCCACACACACGCACAATCTCCTCCACACACACGCACGCACATCTCCTCCACACACACGTACACACACTATCCTCCACACACACACACACACTCTCCTCCACACACAGACACACTCTGCTCCACACACACACACACACACACACTCTTCTCCACACACACACACACACACACTCTCCTCCACACACACACACACACTCCTCCACACACACACACACACTCCCCACACACACACACACTCTCCTCCACACACACACTCACTCATTCCACACACACACACACTCTCCTCCACACACACACACACACTCTCCTCCACACACACACACACACTCTCCTCCACACACACACACACTATCCTCCACACACACACACACTCTCCTCCACACACACACACACTCTCCTCCACACTCACACACACACACACACTCTCCTCCACACACACACACACACACACAGTCTCTTCCACACACACGCACAGTCTCCTCCACACACACACTCTCCTCCACACAAACACACTCTCCTCCACACACACTCCTCCACACACACACGCTCTCTCCACACACACGCACACACAGTCTCCTCCACACACACATACACACACTCTCCTCCACACACACACACACACTCTCCTCCACACACAGACACACACACTCTCTTGCACACACACACAAACACTCTCCTCCACACACACACACACACACACACTCTCCTCCACACACGCACACACACTCTCCTCCACACCCACACACACACACTCTCCTCCACACACACACACACTCCCCTCCACACACACACACACTCCTCCACACACACACACACACACACGCTTCTCCCACTCACAACACTCTCCTCCACACACACACTCACTCATCCACACACACACACACTCGCCTCCACACACACACACACACTCTCCTCCACACACACACACACTCTCCGCCACACACACACACACTCTCCTCCACACACACACACACTCTCCTCCACACACACACACACACTCTCCTCCACACACACTCCTCCACACACGCACACACTCTCCTCCACACACACACACTCTCCTCCACACACAAACTCTCATCCACACACACTCCTCCTCCACACACACACACATTCTCCTCCACACACACACGCACACTCCTCCACACACACACACACACACTCACCTCCACACACACACACTCTCCTCCACACACACACACTCTCCTCCACACACACACACTCTCTTCCACACACACACACTCTCTTCCACACACACACACTCTCTTCCACACACACACACACACTCTCCTCCACACACACACACACACTCTCCTCCACACACACACACACACTCTCCTCCACACAAACACACACTCTCCTCCACACAAACGCACACACTCCTCCACACAAACACACACACTCCTCCACACACACACACACTCTCCTCCACACAAACACACACTCTCCTCCACACACACACACACACACTCTTCTCCACACACACACTCTCCTCCACACACACACACACCTCTCCCCACACACACACACTCTCCTCCACACACACACACACTCTCCTCCACACACACACACTCCTCCACACACACACACTCCTCCACACACACACACTCCACCACACACACACACTCTCCTCCACACACACACACTCTCCTCCACACACACACACACACACACACACTCTTCTCCACACACACACTCTCCTCCACACACACACACGCACACACACACTCTCCTCCACACACACACACACTCTCCTCCACACACACACACACTCTCCTCCACATACATACACACACACACACTCATCCACACACACACACTCTCCTCCACACACACAGACACACACACACTCTCCTCCACACGCACACACACTCTCCTCCACACACACAAACACACTCACACACACACACTCTCCGCCACACACACACACTCTCCTCCACACACACAATCTCCTCCACACACACACACACTCTCCTCCACACACACACTCACTCTCCTCCACGCACACACACACACTCACCTCCACACACGAACAAACTCTCCTCCACAAACACACACACTCTCCTCCACACACACACACACACTCCTCCACACACACACACACACTCTCCTCCACACACACACACACACACACACCTCCACACACACGCACACACACACTCTCCTCCACACACACACTCACTCATCCACACACACACACTCTCCTCCACACACACACTCTCCTCCACACACACACACACACACTCTCCTCCACACACACACACACTCTCCTCCACACACACACACACTCTCCTCCACACACACATGCTCTCCTCCACACACATGCACAATCTCCTCCACACACACACACACACACTCTCCTCCACACACAGAAACACACACTCTCCTCCACACACACACACACACACACTCTCCTCCACACACAGAAACACACACTCTCCTCCACACACACACACACACACACACTCTCCTCCACACACAGAAACACACACTCTCCTCCACACACACACACACTCTCCTCCACACACACACACACACTGTCCTCCACAAACAAACTCTCCTCCACACACACTCTCCTCCACACACACGCACACACACTCTCCTCCACACACACGCACACACAGTCTCCTCCACACACACGTACACACACTCTCCTCCACACACACGTACACACACTATCCTCCACACACACACACACACTCTCCTCCACACACAGACACACTCTCCTCCATACACACACACACACACACACACACACTCTTCTCCACACACACACACACACACACACTCTCTTCCACACACAAACAAACACTCTCCTCCACACACACACACACAGTCTCCTCCACACACACACACACTCTCCTCCACACAAACACACTCTCCTCCACACACACACACTCCTCCACACACACACACACTCATCCACACACACACACACTCGCCTCCACACACACACACACACACACACACACACTCTTCTCCACACACACACTCTCCTCCAGACACACACACACACACTCGCCTCCACACACACACACACTCACTCTCCTCCACACACACACACACACTCTCCTCTACACACACACACACCCTCCTCCACACACACACACACACACTCTCCTCCACACACACACACACACACTCTCCTCCACACACACACACACTCTCCTCCACACACACACACACACTCTCCTCCACACACACACACACACACTCTCCTCCACACACACACACACACACACTCCTCCACACACACACACACACACACACTCTCCTCCACACACACACACACACACGCACACACTCTCCTCCACACACACACACAGACACACACACTCTCCTCCACACACACACACACACACACTCTCCTCCACACACACACACACACACACTCTCCTCCAAACACACACACACTCTCCTCCACATACATACACACACACATACTCATCCACACACACACACTCTCCTCCACACACACAGACACACACACACTCTCCTCCACACGCACACACACTCTCCTCCACACACACAAACACACTCACACACACACACTCTCCGCCACACACACACACACACACTCTCCTCCACACACACACTCACTCTCCTCCACACACACACACACACACTCACCTCCACACACGAACAAACTCTCCTCCACACACACACACACTCTCCTCCACACATACACATACGCTCCTCCACACACACACACACACACTCTCCTCCACACACACACACACACACCTCCACACACACGCACACACACACTCTCCTCCACACACACACTCACTCATCCACACACACACACACTCTCCTCCACACACACACACTCTCCTCCACACACACACACAAACACTCTCCTCCACACACACACGCTCTCCTCCACACACAGAAACACACACTCTCCTCCACACACACACACTCTCCTCCACACACAGAAACACACACTCTCCTCCACACACACACACACTCTCCTCCACACACACACACACTCTCCTCCACACACACACACACACACTCTCCTCCACAAACAAACTCTCCTCCACACACACTCTCCTCCACACATACGCACACACACTCTCCTCCACACATACGCACACACACTCTCCTCCACACACACGCACGCACATCTCCTCCACACACACGTACACACACTCTCCTCCACACACACACACACACTCTCCTCCACACACAGACACAGTCTCCTCCACACACACACACACTCTCCTCCACACACACACTCACTCATCCACACACACACACACACTCGCCTCCACACACACACACACACGCACACTCTTCTCCACACACACACTCTCCTCCACACACACACACACACTCTCTTCCACACACAAACACACACCCTCCTCCACACACGCACAAAATCTCCTCCACACACACACACACACTCTCCTCCACACACACACACACTCTCCTCCACACACACACCCTCTCCTCCACACACACACACACTCTCCTCCACACACACCCTCTCCTCCACACACACCTTCTCCTCCAAACACACCTTCTCCTCCACACACACTCTCATGCACACACACACACACACACACTCTCCTCCAAACACACACACACGCTCTCCTCCACACACACACAGACACACACACTCTCCTCCAGACACACACACAGACACACACACTCTCCTCCACACACACACACTCTCCTCCACACACACACACTCTCTCCTAAACACACACACACACTCTCTCCTAAACACACACACACACACAAACACACTCTCCTCCACACACACAGAAACACACACACTCTCCTCCACACACACACACACTCTCCTCCACACACACACACACACACACATTCTCTGCCACACACACACTCTCCTCCACACACACAAATACACACACACACACACACACACACTCTCCTCCACATACACAGTCTCCTCCACACACACACTCTCCTCCACACACACATGCACACACTCTCCTCCACGCACACACTCTCCTCCACACACACACACACTCTCCTCCACACACACACACACACCCTCCTCCACACACACACACACCCTCCTCCACACACACACACACACACACACACTCTCCTCCACACACACACACACACTCTCCTCCACACACACACACAGTCTCCTCCACACACACACACACTCTCCTCCACACACACACACACACACACACACACTCTCCTCCACACACACACACTCTCCTCCACACACACACACACACTCTCCTCCACACACACACACTCTCTCCTCCACACACACACACTCTCTCCTCCACACACACACACACACACACACACTCTCTCCTCCACACACACACACACTCACCTCCACACACACACACACACACTCACCTCCACACACACACATTCCTCCACACACACACACTCCTCCACACACACACACACACACACACTCTCCTCCATACACACACACCCTCTCCTCCACAGACACACACACACACACACTCCTCCACACACACACACTCCTCCACACACACACACTCCTCCACACACACACACGCTCCTCCACACACACACACGCTCCTCCACACACACATACGCTCCTCCACACACACATACGCTCCTCCACACACACATACGCTCCTCCACACACACACCCCCTCTCCTACACACACACACACTCTCCTCGACACACACACACTCTCGTCGACACACACACACTCTCCTCCACACACACACACTCTCCTCCACACACACACACTCTCCTCCACACACACACACACACACACACACACACTCTCCTCCAAACACACATACACACTCTCCTCCACACACACACACACACTCTCCTCCACACACACACACTCTCCTCCACACACACACACTCTCCTCCACACACACACACTCTCCTCCACACACACACACTCTCCTCCACACACACACACTCTCCTCCACACACACACACTCTCCTCCACACACACACACACACACACACTCTCCTCCA
>NC_054481.1:32038752-32046981 GCF_017639515.1 Carcharodon carcharias | reverse complement strand
GAAATAGGTGTGTGTGTGTGTGTGTGTGTGTGGAGGAGAGTGTGTGTGTGTGTATGTGTGGAGGAGAGTTTGTGTGTGTATGTGTGTGTGTGTGTGTGGAGGAGATTTTGCGTGTGGAGGAGAGTGTGTGTGCGTGTGGAGGAGAGTGTGTGTGTGGAGGAGAGTGTGTGTGTGTGTGTGGTGGAGGGTGTGTGTGTGTGTGGATGAGGAGAGTTTGTGTGGAGGAGAGTGTGTGTGTGTGTGGAGGAGAGTGTGTGTGTGTTTTTTGTGGAGGAGAGTGTGTGTGTGTGTGTGTGTGTGTGGAGGAGAGTGTGTGTGTGTGTGGAGGAGAGTGTGTGTGTGTTTTTTGTGGAGGAGAGTGTGTATGTGTGTGTGTGTGTGTGTGGAGGAGAGTGTGTGTGTGTGTGTGGAGGAGAGTGTGTGTGTGTGTGTGTGTAGTAGAGTGTTTGTGGAGGAGAATGTGTGTGTGTGTGTGTGTGTGTGGAGGAGAGCGTGTCTGTGTGTGTGTGGAGGAGAGAGTGTGTGTGTGTGTGTGTGTGTGGAGTAGAGTGTTTGTGGAGGAGAGTTTGTGTGTGTGGAGGAGAGTGTGAGTGTGTGTGGAGGAGAGTGTTTGTGTGTGGAGGAGAGTGTGTGTGTGTGGAGGAGAGTGTGTGTGTGTGGAGGAGGGGTGTGTGTGTGTGTGTGGAGGAGTTTGTGTGTGTGTGTGTGGAGGAGTTTGTGTGTGTGTGTGGAGGAGTGTGTGTGTGCGTGTGGAGGAGAGTGTGCGCGTGGAGGAGAGTGTGTGTGTGCGCGTGGAGGAGAGTGTGTGTGTGTGTGTGTGTGTGTGTGGAGGAGAGTGAGTGTGTGTGTGGAGGAGAGTGTGTGTGTGTGTGTGTGTTTGTGTGTGTGTGTGGAGGAGAGTGTGTTTGTGGGGGAGAGTGTGTGTGTGGAGGAGAGTGTGTGTGTGTGGCGGAGAGTGTGTGTGTGTGAGTGTGTGTGTGGAGGAGTGTGTGTGTGTGTGCAGGAGTGTGTGTATGTGTGGAGGAGACTATGCGTGTGGAGGAGAGTGTGTGTGCATGTGGAGAGAGAGAGTGTGTGTGTGTGTGTGTGGAGGAGAGTGTGTGTGTGTGTGGTGGAGAGTGTGTGTGTATGTGTGGAGGAGAGTGTGTGTGTGTGTGGATGAGGAGAGTGTGTGTCTGTGTGGAGGAGAGTGTGTGTCTGTGTGGAGGAGAGTGTGTGTGTGTTTTTTGTCGAGGAGAGTGTGTGTTTGTGTGTGTGTGTGGAGGAGAGTGTGTGTGTGGAGGAGAGTGTGTGTGTGTGTGTGTGTGGAGGAGAGTGTTTGTGGAGGAGAGTCTGTGCGTGTGTGTGTGTGTGTGTGGAGGAGAGAGTGTGTGTGTGTGGAGGAGAGTGTGTGTGTGTGGATGAGAGTTTGTGTGTGTGGAGGAGAGTGTGTGTGTGTGTGTGGCGGAGAGTGTGTGCATGTGTGGAGGAGAGTGTGTGTGTCTGTGTGTGGAGGAGAGTGTGTGTGTGTGTGTGTGTGGAGGAGAGTGTGTGTGTGTGTGTGGAGGAGAGTGTGTGTGTGTGTGGAGGAGAGTGTGTGTGTGTGTGTGGATGAGTGAGTGTGTGTGTGGAGGAGAGTGTGTGTGTGGAGAAGAGTGTGTGTGTGTGTGGAGGAGAGTGTGTGTGTGTGGAGGAGAGTGTGTGTGTGTTTAGGAGAGTGTGTGTGTATGGAGGAGAGTGTGTGTGTGTGGAGGAGTGTGTGTGTGTATGGAGGAATGTGTGTGTGTGGTGGAGAGTGTGTGTGTGTGTGTGGTGGAGAGTGTGTGTGTGTGTGTGGAGGAGATTGTGTGTGTGTGGAGGAGAGTGTGTGTGTGTGTGTGTGTGTATGTGGAGGAGTGTGTGTGTGTGTGTGGAGGAGTGTGTGTGTGTGGAGGAGTGTGTGTGTGTGTGTGGAGGAGTGTGTGTGTGCGTGTGGAGGAGAGTGTGCGTGTGGAGGAGAGTGTGCGTGTGGAGGAGAGTGTGCGTGTGGAGGAGAGTGTGCGTGTGGAGGAGAGTGTTTGTGTGTGTGGTGGACAGTGTGTGTGTGTGTGGAGCAGAGTGCGTGTGTGTGTGTGGAGGATTGTGTGTGTGCGTGTGGACGAGAGTGTGTGTGTGGAGGAGAGTGTGCGTGTGGAGGAGAGTGTGTGTGGGCGCGTGGAGGAGAGTTTGTGTGTGTGTGTGTGTGGAGGAGGAGAGTGTGTGTGTGCGTGTGGAGGAGAGTGTGTGTGTGCGTGCGTGTGTGTGTGTGGAGGAGGAGAGTGTGAGTGTGTGTGTGTGTGTGTGGAGGAGAGTGTATGTGTGTGTGTGTGTGGAGGAGAGAGTGTGTGTGTGTGGAGGAGAGTGTGGATGTGTGTGTGTGGAGGAGAGTGTGTGTGTGTGTGTGGAGATGAGTGTGTGTCTATGTGTGGAGGAGAGTGTGTGTGTGTGGAGGAGAGTGTGTGTGTGTGTGGAGGAGAGTGTATGTGCGTGTGGAGGAGAGTGTTCGTGTGTGTGTGTGGAGGAGTGTGTGTGTGTGTGTGGAGGAGAGTGTGAGTGTGGAGGAGAGTGTGTGTGTGCGTGGAGGAGAGTGTGTGTGTGCGTGGAGGAGAGTGTGTGTGTGTGGAAGAGAGTGTGTGTGTGTGGATGTGAGTGTGTGTGTGTGTGTGGAGGAGAGTGTGTGTGTGTGGAGGAGAGGGTGTGTGTGGATGAGAGTGTGTCTGTGTGTGGAGGAGAGTGTGTGTGTGTGTGTGTGTGGAAGAGAGTGTGTGTGTGGAGGAGAGTGTGTGTGTGTGTGTTTGTGTGTGTGTGTGTGGAAGAGAATGTGCGTGTGTGTGGAGGAGATTGTGCATGTGTCTGTGTGTGGAGGAGAGTTTGTGTGTGTGTGTGTGTGTGGAGGAGAGTGTGTGTGTGTGTGTGGAGGTGAGTGTGTGTGTGTGTGGAGGTGAGTGTGTGTGTGTGTGGAGGAGAGTGTGTGTGTGTGTGTAGGAGAGTGTGTGTGCGTGTGGCGGCGAGTGTGTGTGTGTGGAGGAGAGTGTGTGTGTGTGTGGATGAGTGAGTGTGTGTGTAGAGGAGAGTGTGTGTGTGGAGAAGTGTGTGTGTGTGTGTGTGTGGAGGAGTGTGTGTGTGTGTGGAGGAGTGTGTGTGTGTGTGGAGGAGAGTGTGTGTGTGTGTGTGTGGAGGAGAGTGTGTGTTTGTGTGGAGGAGAGTGTGTGTGTGTGGTTGGAGGAGAGTGTGTGTGTGTGTGTGTGTGTGTGTGAGTGTGTGTGTGTTTGTGGAGGAGAGTGTGTGTGTGTGTGTGGAGGAGAGTGTGTGTGTGTATGTATGTGGAGGAGAGTGTGTGTCTGTGTGTGGAGGAGAGTGTGTGTGTCTGTGTGTGTGGAGGAGAGTGTGTGTGTGTGTGTGTTTGTGGAGGAGAGTGTGTGTGTGTGGAGGAGAGTGTGTGTGTGTGTGTGTGGAGGAGAGTGTGTGTGTCTGTGTGTGTGTGTGGAGGAGAGTGTGTGTGTGTGTGTGTGGAGGAGAGTGTGTGTGTGTGTGGAGGAGAGTGAGTGTGTGTGTGTGTGTGCATGAGAGTGTGTGTGGATGAGAGTATGTGTGTGTGTGTGTGTGTGTCTGTGTGGAAGAAAGTGTGTGTGTGTGTGGAGGAGAGTGTGTGTGTGTGGAGGAGAGAGTGTGTGTGGAGGAGAGGGTGTGTGTGGAGGAGAGGGTGTGTGTGTGTGTGTGTGTGGAGGAGAGTGTGTGTATGTGTGTGCAGGAGTGTGTGTATGTGTGTGGAGGAGAGTGTGTGTGTGTGTGTGTGGAGGAGATTTTGCGTGTGGAGGAGAGTGTGTGTGCGTGTGGAGGAGAATGTGTGTGTGTGTGTGTGGAGGAGAGTGTGTGTGTGTGTGGTGGAGGGTGTGTGTGTGTGGATGAGGAGAGTGTGTGTGGAGGAGAGTGTGTGTGTGTGTGGAGGAGAGTGTGTGTGTGTTTTTTGTGGAGGAGAGTGTGTGTGTGTGTGTGTGTGGAGGAGAGTGTGTGTGTGTGTGGAGGAGAGTGTGTGTGTGTGTGTGTGCGTGTGTGTGTGTGTGTGTGTGTGTGGAGGAGAGTGTTTGTGTGTGTGTGGAGGAGTGTGTGTGTGTGTGTGTGTGTGGAGTAGAGTGTTTGTGGAGGAGAGTGTGTGTGTGTGTGTGGAGGAGAGTTTGTGTGTGTGGAGGAGAGTGTGAGTGTGTGTGGAGGAGAGTGTGTGTGTGTGGAGGAGGGGTGTGTGTGTGTGTGGAGGAGTTTGTGTGTGTGTGTGGAGGAGTTTGTGTGTGTGTGTGGAGGAGTGTGTGTGTGCGTGTGGAGGAGAGTGTGCGCGTGGAGGAGAGTGTGTGTGCGCGTGGAGGAGAGTGTGTGTGTGCGCGTGGAGGAGAGTGTGTGTGTGCGCGTGGAGGAGAGTGTGTGTGTGCGCGTGGAGGAGAGTGTGTGTGTGCGCGTGGAGGAGAGTGTGTGTGTGCGTGTGGAGGAGAGTGTGTGTGTGCGTTTGTGTGTGTGGAGGAGGAGAGTGTGTGTGTGTGTGTGCGGAGGAGGAGGAGAATGTGTGTGTGCGTGTGTGTGGAGGAGAGTGTGTGTTTGTGCGTGTGTGTGGAGGAGAGTGTGTGTGTGTGTGTGTGGAGGAGAGTGTGTGTGTGTGGAGGAGAGTGTGTGTGTGTTTAGGAGAGTGTGTGTGTATGGAGGAGAGTGTGTGTGTGTGGAGGAGTGTGTGTGTGTATGGAGGAATGTGTGTGTGTGGTGGAGAGTGTGTGTGTGTGTGGAGGAGAGTGTGTGTGTGTTTTTTGTGGAGGAGAGTGTGTATGTGTGTGTGTGTGTGTGTGGAGGAGAGTGTGTGTGTGTGTGGAGGAGAGTGTGTGTGTGTGTGTGTGGAGTAGAGTGTTTGTGGAGGAGAGTGTGTGTGTGTGTGTGTGTGTGTGGAGGAGAGCGTGTCTGTGTGTGTGTGGAGGAGAGAGTGTGTGTGTGTGTGTGTGTGTGGAGTAGAGTGTTTGTGGAGGAGAGTTTGTGTGTGTGGAGGAGAGTGTGAGTGTGTGTGGAGGAGAGTGTTTGTGTGTGGAGGAGAGTGTGTGTGTGTGGAGGAGAGTGTGTGTGTGTGGAGGAGGGGTGTGTGTGTGTGTGTGGAGGAGTTTGTGTGTGTGTGTGTGGAGGAGTTTGTGTGTGTGTGTGGAGGACTGTGTGTGTGCGTGTGGAGGAGAGTGTGCGCGTGGAGGAGAGTGTGTGTGTGCGCGTGGAGGAGAGTGTGTGTGTGTGTGTGTGTGTGTGTGTGGAGGAGAGTGAGTGTGTGTGTGGAGGAGAGTGTGTGTGTGTTTGTGTGTGTGTGTGGAGGAGAGTGTGTTTGTGGGGGAGAGTGTGTGTGTGGAGGAGAGTGTGTGTGTGTGGCGGAGAGTGTGTGTGTGTGAGTGTGTGTGTGGAGGAGTGTGTGTGTGTGTGCATGAGTGTGTGTATGTGTGGAGGAGACTATGCGTGTGGAGGAGAGTGTGTGTGCATGTGGAGAGAGAGAGTGTGTGTGTGTGTGTGGAGGAGAGTGTGTGTGTGTGTGGTGGAGAGTGTGTGTGTATGTGTGGAGGAGAGTGTGTGTGTGTGTGGATGAGGAGAGTGTGTGTCTGTGTGGAGGAGAGTGTGTGTCTGTGTGGAGGAGAGTGTGTGTGTGTTTTTTGTCGAGGAGAGTGTGTGTTTGTGTGTGTGTGTGGAGGAGAGTGTGTGTGTGGAGGAGAGTGTGTGTGTGTGTGTGTGTGTGTGGAGGAGAGTGTTTGTGGAGGAGAGTCTGTGCGTGTGTGTGTTTGTGTGGAGAAGAGTGTGTGTGTGTGTGGAGGAGAGTGTGTGTGTGTGGATGAGAGTTTGTGTGTGTGGAGGAGAGTGTGTGTGTGTGTGTGGCGGAGAGTGTGTGCATGTGTGGAGGAGAGTGTGTGTGTCTGTGTGTGGAGGAGAGTGTGTGTGTGTGTGTGTGTGGAGGAGAGTGTGTGTGTGTGGAGGAGAGTGTGTGTGTGTGTGGAGGAGAGTGTGTGTGTGTGTGTGGATGAGTGAGTGTGTGTGTGGAGGAGAGTGTGTGTGTGGAGAAGAGTGTGTGTGTGTGTGTGTGTGTGTGTGTGTGGAGGAGAGTGTGTGTGTGTGGAGGAGAGTGTGTGTGTGTTTAGGAGAGTGTGTGTGTATGGAGGAGAGTGTGTGTGTGTGGAGGAGTGTGTGTGTGTATGGAGGAATGTGTGTGTGTGGTGGAGAGTGTGTGTGTGTGTGGTGGAGAGTGTGTGTGTGTGTGTGGAGGAGATTGTGTGTGTGTGGAGGAGAGTGTGTGTGTGTGTGTGTGTGTGTGTGTGGAGGAGTGTGTGTGTGTGTGTGGAGGAGTGTGTGTGTGTGGAGGAGTGTGTGTGTGTGTGTGTGGAGGAGTGTGTGTGTGCGTGTGGAGGAGAGTGTGCGTGTGGAGGAGAGTGTGCGTGTGGAGGAGAGTGTGCGTGTGGAGGAGAGTGTTTGTGTGTCTGGTGGACAGTGTATGTGTGTGTGGAGCAGAGTGTGTGTGTGTGTGTGGAGGATTGTGTGTGTGCGTGTGGACGAGAGTGTGTGTGTGGAGGAGTGTGTGCGTGTGGAGGAGAGTGTGTGTGGGCGCGTGGAGGAGAGTTTGTGTGTGTGTGTGTGTGTGGAGGAGGAGAGTGTGTGTGTGCGTGTGGAGGAGAGTGTGTGTGTGCGTGCGTGTGTGTGTGTGGCGGAGGAGAGTATGAGTGTGTGTGTGTGTGTGTGGAGGAGAGTGTATGTGTGTGTGTGTGTGGAGGAGAGAGTGTGTGTGTGTGGAGGAGAGTGTGGATGTGTGTGTGTGGAGGAGAGTGTGTGTGTGTGTGGAGATGAGTGTGTGTCTATGTGTGGAAGAGAGTGTGTGTGTGTGGAGGAGAGTGTGTGTGTGTGTGGAGGAGAGTGTATGTGCGTGTGGAGGAGAGTGTTTGTGTGTGTGTGTGGAGGAGTGTGTGTGTGTGTGTGGAGGAGAGTGTGAGTGTGGAGGAGAGTGTGTGTGTGCGTGGAGGAGAGTGTGTGTGTGCGTGGAGGAGAGTGTGTGTGTGTGGAAGAGAGTGTGTGTGTGTGGATGTGAGTGTGTGTGTGTGTGGAGGAGAGTGTGTGTGTGTGGAGGAGAGGGTGTGTGTGGATGAGAGTGTGTCTGTGTGTGGAGGAGAGTGTGTGTGTGTGTGTGTGTGGAAGAGAGTGTGTGTGTGGAGGAGAGTGTGTGTGTGTGTGTGTGTGTTTGTGTGTGTGTGTGGAAGAGAGTGTGCGTGTGTGTGGAGGAGATTGTGCATGTGTCTGTGTGTGGAGGAGAGTGTGTGTGTGTGTGTGTGTGTGTGTGGAGGAGAGTGTGTGTGTGTGTGTGGAGGTGAGTGTGTGTGTGTGGAGGAGAGTGTGTGTGTGTGTGTAGGAGAGTGTGTGTGCGTGTGGCGGCGAGTGTGTGTGTGTGGAGGAGAGTGTGTGTGTGTGTGGATGAGTGAGTGTGTGTGTAGAGGAGAGTGTGTGTGTGGAGAAGTGTGTGTGTGTGTGGAGGAGTGTGTGTGTGTGTGGAGGAGTGTGTGTGTGTGTGGAGGAGAGTGTGTGTTTGTGTGTGTGTGGAGGAGAGTGTGTGTTTGTGTGGAGGAGAGTGTGTGTGTGTGGTTGGAGGAGAGTGTGTGTGTGTGTGTGTGTGTGTGAGTGTGTGTGTGTTTGTGGAGGAGAGTGTGTGTGTGTGTGGAGGAGAGTGTGTGTGTGTATGTATGTGGAGGAGAGTGTGTGTGTGTGTGTGGAGGAGAGTGTGTGTGTCTGTGTGTGTCGAGGAGAGTGTGTGTGTGTGTGTGTTTGTGGAGGAGAGTGTGTGTGTGTGGAGGAGACTGTGTGTGTGTGTGTGTGGAGGAGAGTGTGTGTGTCTCTGTGTGTGTGTGGAGGAGAGTGTGTGTGTGTGTGTGTGGAGGAGAGTGTGTGTGTGTGTGTGGAGGAGAGTGAGTGTGTGTGTGTGTGTGGAGGAGAGTGAGTGTGTGTGTGTGTGCATGAGAGTGTGTGTGGATGAGAGTATGTGTGTGTGTGTGTGTGTGTGTGGAAGAAAGTGTGTGTGTGTGTGGAGGAGAGTGTGTGTGTGTGGAGGAGAGTGTGTGTGTGGAGGAGAGGGTGTGTGTGGAGGAGAGGGTGTGTGTGTGTGTGTGTGTGGAGGAGAGTGTGTGTATGTGTGTGCAGGAGTGTGTGTATGTGTGTGGAGGAGAGTGTGTGTGTGTGTGTGGAGGAGATTTT